>NW_026459266.1:0-59521 GCF_021730395.1 Mercenaria mercenaria | reverse complement strand
TTAACTCAAACCAGTGAGTCTCTTTAAAAAAAAATCAACAGAAAGGTTAGAGCAACTGGAAAATGAATAGTCTGATGTATGGACAAACCAACATGCTTGACTCTCCAATACAGCCCTCATATTATTTTATTCATAATGTATAATTTTCTTAATACTTCTTCACTTAAACAGGCTGTGTAAAAGTTCATCACTTCATATTTTTGTATTCTCTGTATCAGGTAATTCACAAAGCAAAATCACTCAAATAAGTCATCTTTATTGTATTAAAATAGGACTTAAAGGTAATGCTAGCTGCCATGATATGAAAAATCCTGAGGTGGTTATTACCATACACCGACAGACTGAATAACTTATAAATGTACGTAGACAGTATCTATTCAGTATCTACTTACACTGTTCAGCTCCACTGGCAAATTCTGGCCCTCTTCATCACCACATTCAATAGCATGGTCTTGTGAAGTTTCCTGCAAAGAAATCCGCAAAACATAAAAATAAATTTCATAATGTATTTTTCTAAAAACAAGGAGCTGCGTTCAATAAACGCTTGATGCCCCCGGTGGCATCCTTGTCGATACAAAGCAACCCAAGTCCAAAACGAGGTCAAGGTCAAACTGAGGTCAGGTGATGTTTGAAGATGAGGAATGGTCACAGGTTACGTCTGTATTCGTATCAATTCATTCTTTTAAGCAGTATTGATACTAGACGAAACGGTCCCATTTGGTTAACCAAGAGATGGCCCATATAAAGCAACCTAAGTCCAAAATGAGGTCAAGGTCAAGGTCAAACTGAGGTCGGTGATGTCTGAAGATGAGGAATGGTCACAGGTTACATCTGCATTAGTATCAAGTCATTCTAGTAAGGGGTATTGATGCTAGACGAAACGGTCCCATTTGGTTAACCTCGTACGGACGGACGAATGAACGGACGGACAATCACTATATGCCTCCCGCATCAGTAGATGCCGGGGGAGGCATAAAAATGCTGATAAATGTCAATTTTAGTGGAAAAGATGACTGGAGTTCTTTTATACGAACTCTTACAGGTAATTCTAAATGCAAAATCACTCGGATAAGTAATCTTTAATGAATATCAAAATATGGTATCAGAAATCAGGTAGTTTTCATTACCACACACAGACTGAATAATTTATACATTTATGATATATAATAATATAGATACAAGTGACCTAGTACTGCAGTGGCAAAACAGAAGTCTCTTCTGGTGGAAGAACAATTTACTTTACCTTCAATAGTGAAATTGACCTTTGACAGACAACCATGGTCATAAGTGCGACATATAGCCAAATCATAGGGAACATTTCTTTTGTTTAGTACTAAGAAATCTTCAATGCAATTAAAATTAATAAAGCAGAAACAAATTTTACTTCACCTTCAATAGTGACCTTAACCTTTGACAGACAAACAAAAAAAATGTGTCATGGTCTCGACATATAGTCTAATGAAGGGGAACATTTCTGTTTAGTACTAAAACAAGAGCTGTCACTAATGGTGACAAATGCCCCCCGCAGCGCCTTGACCTTTGACCTAGTGACCTTGACCTTTGGTGACCCAAAAGTCAGTAGGGGTCATGTACTCAATAAGTACTATCAGCATGTGAAGTTTGAAGGTCCTGGGTGCAGTGGTTCGCGAATAAAGTGCCTTCATGCAAAAAGGAAACGTTTGACCTGGTGACCCCAAAGTCAGTAGGGGTCGTGTACTCAAGAAGTACTATCAGCATGTGAAGTTTGAAGGTCCTGGGTGCAGTGGTTCGCGAGTAAAGTGCCTTCATGCAAAAAGTTAACGTTTGACCTGGTGACCTTGACCTTTGACCCCAAAGTCAGTAGGGGTCGTGTACTCAATAAGTACTATTAGCATGTGAAGTTTGAAGGTCCTGGGTGCAGTGGTTCGCAAGTAAAGTGCCTTCATGCAGCCTTCATGCAAAAAGTTAACGTTGTGACGAACGAACGAACTAACTAACGAACGGACGGCCAGTTGAAAACTAATATGCCTCCCTTCGGGGGCATAAAAATCCATCAATGCAATAAAATGTAATGGAGCAGAAACCAATGTATTGAGCAGAATTTATTTTCACTTGACCTTCAATAGTTACCTTCACCTACAAACAAAAGTCATGTACATGCATAATCTACATATTGCCCTCTATATAGAAACCAAGTTTTATGAGCCTAGCTTGAATAGCTTTTGAGATATCGCAGATTTGCAGACGGACAGATGCCATTCCTATAGTCCCCTCTAATGTTCGACCGGTAGAAGACTGATAAGTATGTACCATGAAATCCTGATTTAATGCTAAGGAAAAGGGATATATTCAGGAATATTGTATGTTGTCCAGAGGACTGTAACTTAATCATTCTATCTTCATTCACACAACTAATATAAATAGGTCCCAAGGTGTCAACAGTTATAATTAATAACTTCTTTCCAATGTGTCCTTTAACTGTATCTGGCAAGAGATCAAGGACAATTCACATTTGTTATCTTGTTTGATGTTACCCTACTGATCAGCATATATCTATAAACATATATGTTTGACCATCTTGCTCAAAGGTATACTAATTGACCAAATCATCAAAGGCAGCATTAATCAGACTTTATCATAATTACTTTAGTTATATAATAATGTCAGACTGTATCAAATATGCACATTCAAGATATAAACAAAGGTGATTAAAAATAAAAGATGCCAGTTAATTCTACAAGCACATGCAAAATCAACTCTAATAGTTACTTCTCATTCAAAATCACTTTCATGAGTGATTTCATTCAAATATCACATGTGTATACAAGATATAATCAAAGGCCTGAAGGGCCTGAGTCGGCTAATGATTGATGTACTGACAGTATAGTCTACCAGTTTCAGTTTGTTTTTAGTTTTTTTCCCAAACTAAAGAGAGATTTTGTTACAGTAAATGAAATGAACATTCGGTCGATGCCTAGTAAAACTTTGATTGACATTATACAAGTATTTAAACCTAATATATTTCTCTAAAATTGAAGAGTGGTTCGCAGAAATAAAAATGTTGAAAGTACAAACTACAATTTGACAGCTGACGCTAAGATACTGCCCATGACTATATATATTTTTCCAGTAAACATTTGCCTCCATCATTGCCAAAAGAGGCAATTATCGGCTGGTATATATTCGCACATGATAAAATTTGAATATGAAAATTTATATATTAAAATTTTACAGCGCGGATTGCCACATACAATTTGTAACGGATGGACGAAAGAACTGATATTTTACAGATATTACAATGGGCCTGGCGATAGCCTTGTCATATGTTAGGTATTGTTCAATCATATTATAAGTGATGTCAATTTAAAGTATACTTACTTTTGCGTTTAGAGATACATGTATGTAAATGTTAATGAGTGTCAATATATAGTGTAACCGATATTAATAAATGCAATTCTTTTTAAGTTAAAACTATCATTTATTCTATTTCAGACCTGTTAACCCCTTAAAAATCATGTCTGTAATCCCGAAGTCCATGCACTTTCAATTATCCATTTTGATTCATGTAGACAGACAGGCCCAGACTGGGCAGAAAGATGTTTGAGCCATTTTTACGTGGTCGGTAGCAGGGTGGGTGTGGGGAGGGGTGTTTCTTTCCGCTTTAAATTGCAGTCAGATTTTGAAATGGGCATTGCGGCAGGTGGTAAAAGGGCAAATGTATTAAACTGTAAAGTGGCAATATGGGGGAAGGGTGTGGGAGGATACCCCCTCCTGCAAGTAGGGTTTGGGGTGTTACCACAAGAAATTTTTGAATATGTAGACCCTTGATACAGCCTTTGGTGCGATTTTAACTGAAAATCTTATGTTTCAATTTCTAAATATGACCTAGATTCTTTCTAGTATTACAATATCCAAAGTATGACTGTCACCTCATCTTTTTACTTTCAGATCATGCCTCGGGACTAGAATATGTGTCTGATATAGATTATATGTAGGTGTTATAAAAATAAATTCTAGAATCATTTCTGTTACAATAATATCTATCATGTATGTTACTTGAATGTTAAAATTTCATAACACAGCTCGATATTTACCCAAAATATTATATCCGGATACGAATACACTTTTCTCCAGTTTCAACAATATGTTTTACAAATTGTGATGATACGAAGACATTTAGTAGCAATTGGCAATATCTGACATTGAAGTCTACGGTTAAATTACCTCTTATATAAATCTTTTTATAAAAAAGTTGTTTCGTTTCGTCAAAGCAGCCAAACATAGACGATCTACTTTCGATTTCAAAAACTACAAGAAAATACAATTTAATGTTTCGCCGATTTGTTTATTTCTCGAAAAATAAGAAATAAAATCATTTTTAATATCAGTAGTAACTAAACAAACCAGTAAGAGCTTCTTCTTCCGATAATTTATCCGTTTACTGACTGCAAAATTCAACCCACGCAAAGTCGTAGAAGCGTTGTTATAAACATGTCACGCGTGTTCGCCCACAAGTGTCCAGAATGTAGTTAGGATTCACCCGCGAAGTCTCGCGGAAGAATTAACGTACTGCACATATCTTATTGCGGTCATTTAAAATGAAGCTGTCATAATTTAATTTCATCGATGTGGTAAACTCTTTGATAAGAGACATTCAAATGCTTTCAGAGGTACCCACTCAATAAAATACTAGCAGTATGTTCTGGAACTATATTTTGTCTTTCGCTGGATGTTACGCAAGCTTGGTAACCTGCGCAATTCATAAAATGCACAGCGCAATAAATTTGTTATTTGTGCAATGATTTTAAAGATTATTTTTTGAAACGGACAGGGTAACAAATGGATAATTTGGCTAATAAATTAGTATGCAGTTTTTATTTGAATTTGTGAACATCATATTTGCTATTTTGTGACAAAAGGGCATAAAATTCGTCACCATAATCATATGCGCAAATGTATTACTAAATCCCGCAGAATCGTTATGCGTGTTTATGTTTATGAGTTACCGCGAAAGAAAATACGTGGCTTTATTCGAGTATTGCACAATTACAAGTCATAAATATGACAGATTACATCGTATATTGGTCATAGCAAGTAGGATTGACATAAATGAACTTCATTCGATCAATGAACTCTTTGAAATTAGAGACAATCTAATGGAACTACATCACTTCGCTGTGTTGTGAGGCCATTTAAGAATCGGGCGATAGCAAGGACTCGTCAAACGCTTGACAGCGTTTAGCCGACTCAAAAATAAAAGATAATGTTCTGTGTACACTAGTCAATTTTACCAGCACATGCAAAATCACTTTTATAAGTTATTTTTCAGTCAAAATCACTTTCATGAGTGATTTTCATTCAAATACCATACAAATTGAACATTACTTTAGTATTTATCTGAAATGTGTACAATTGACCACTGGACTTTTATTACTGTGTAATAAAATAGTTAGTAGTTACTACAAAATTTTTGTACCTAGACCTGAGAAATCTGGCAATACAAGGAGCAAAACAGAATTATGACAATAAATCTCACTGAAAAAGGCTAAGTAATCATTGCCAGCTAGAAAAAAAGAAGCCAGTATATGCATCAAAAGTACTTAACTGCTTATAACTGGAGAAATATTGAAGAAAAACTTAAGTTTTTTTAGATAGTAACCTGATCTGTTTTTGGTTCAACCCAGTAAGCAAGGGAAACAAGTCACTTGATCAAGTGATTTTTGAGAAACAGTCTATTTTCTTGTTCTGCTCAGTAAGCAAATAATTTTCTCAATGAGGGAAGGAATGTTTTTAACAGAACTCAAAAGTATAACTTATATAAGTGATGTTAAAAATCACTTAAACATGTGCAAACCCTGACTGAAGATAATGAACCAAAGAAAACACAGAAAACTGATTCAGTTTTATGAACTTAGCAAAGATGCAAACCGGAGAGGCAAAATGTGTTTAAGTGTTGTGCCATAAACATTTCATGTACTAAGAACTATATGAGATTTTTTACAAAATGCCAATTTTTAAATCACTATTACACTGCATGCCCTTGACAGAGCCAACTTATCTAATACACACACATCTTATCATTTAATGTATTATCTGCTCCCAGTGCTCTGTAAAGGCTGTATTATTTCTGAATCAAAATAAATGTAAAGCACTGTCTTGAAAATTGTCCCTACTGCATGAAACATCAGTGTTCTAGATATATAAGGTTTGTGTTGAAGGTAAATTTTGCGATTTCCAACAATATTTTTGGCATTTAGCATTTAACTTTGTGTAATTTCAACTTTATGCATAATTACTATTCAAGATTTCAACAACCTTGAGTAACTTCTTATACAGGATACAAGTTTGTTTATGAATGTTTGTTTGTTTGGGGTTTAACGCCGTTTTTCAACAGTATTTCAGTCATGTAACGGCAGGCAGTTAAACTAACCAGTATTCCTTGGGACTAGGATCACGCGACTTAATAGGGAGGTTGGTCATGTCCAGCAGATGATACGTATTGATTTTGACTTCCAAAGGTCAGAGTGACCCGGAACATTTAAACCTTTTCTGGACTATAACTTGAGAACGCTTAGGCCGATGATCATGAAACATCATAGGCAGGTTGATCATGACCAGCAGATGTCCTCTATTGATTTTGAGGTCAGTAGGTCAAAGGTCAAGAAAGTTCGGCTTTGACATTGGCTAATTTCTGTGACAAGGCCATATTGTGGGGGTATAATCCGTCACTCCTGTGACAACTCAAGTTGTTTTTTTTTTACATAGAAAATAGTAGCAGAGAATATAATACATGTACCTTCTGATCTATAATGAAAAATTTGCACTTTGTGAAATTGCTTCAACCGATGTAAAACTGGTACTTTCTGGTCAGAATTGAGTAATAGTAATAAACACCATTTTAAGACAAACTTTGTATATCATTTACATATTTTGGGCAAAATAGAGTTTTCGGAAAGTAGACAAAATTCTGATTTTTATGGTGCTTCCCAAGATTTCGGTTTCACATCAGTGACAATCGTTTCAGGTAAGAATGACAGAAATCGATGATTTTTCCAGCACTTTTAGCAGTTTCTTGCAATTGAAAGATAGAAGTAAGAAAAGTATGACACTTAATTTAATGAAAAGTTGGCATATTTTATGCATCTGACACATTTTTTTTTTTTGCAGGTATGATATCTTAATGGGGCATAATTCCTACAATAGCCATTCGTTCAAACTGAAACTTGGCAAAATTGTGACAATTGACTAACATACAAAAATTCAATGTGAAATACTTTTTATAGTCATGAAGGTAGTAATATGCCGGATATGCCTCCATGGTTTACTCAAATGTAGTTTGTATCAATATAAAGTGCAATTTTCCCACCCAGTAAAGGCCATTTTTATGCCAGATATAAGCTTTATTGATGCTTCTTATAATTTAAGATGCTTCAAAAGTTCAGTCGAAGCTGTTTGGTAAACTGAAAGTGAAAGTAGGTATTTCCCTTCTAGGCGGTGCCTAGCTTAATTCATATTTATCTGATTTAAAATGAAGTAATACACCTAATTAAGTACTTATTCTAACATAATTATTGACTGAACACAAACACATTAAGCAGTGATACATTCATAAACAGCCCGCCCGCTTAGCTCAGTAGGTAAGAGCGTTGGTCTACGGATCTCGGGGTCGCGAGTTCGATCCTCGGGCGGGGCGTATGTTCTCCGTGACTGTTTGATAAACGACATTGTGTCTGAAATCATTAGTCCTCCACCTCTGATTCATGTGGGGAAGTTGGCAGTTACTTGCGGAGAACAGGTTTGTACTGGTACAGAATCCAGGAATACTGGTTAGTTTAACTGCCTGCCGTTACATGACTGAAATACTGTTGAAAAACGGGTCTAATTATTGCATAGGTAGACATCAAGAAATACCTACTTCACTTTCAGTTTACAAAACAGCTTCGACAAAACATTTGAAGCATATAACATAGCTGCCAAATTAATATCTTCAAACTTTTAGGATTTCTATTATTTTTGTTAACTTGATGGCCTTTACACTTTCTTACAGTACTGTTTAAAAACTGTTTTTCAGTTGCTGCTGCATATTATTATACAGGGCTTTTCATCCTATATAGACCTATATTCAGCTATTTCCAAATAAAAGAAGTTAGTATTTTTTCCCCAACTGTGGCAGAGACACTTCTAAAAATGCAAGTTAACTTCATGTTTATTATCTTTTCAAAAATGTCACATAACGGAAAATACTAGAGCTACAGTAAATCTATCAAACGTGTGACAGTATAAAAAAAATAAATCATTGGTCATTTTTCGACTGTGGAGTAAAAAAATGTAAAATTGTGGGTACTCGAGTAATAATAACACTGGAGAAATGGCTTATAAAACTAAATCATTATGGTACAATTTAGTGGCTACAGTGTAAAATTCACAAACCTAAAGCAAGGAATATAATTACGCTCAATTTGACATATAGTGGCTGACAACATTCCCATTTCAAAGTTTGAAAAATGAATGTTTTAAAATACATTAAATTGTGAATTTAATTTATAAACTAGTACCCATTTTCAATGCAAAGCTTTTTTCCCAAAATGGACAATTATCGCGCATAAATTTCCCCATTTGAAAGACCCAATTTCCGGATGAAAAGCTCTCATACACATTTTCAAATCAAAAAAAAAAATAAAAGAAATTTGTTGGCCGTTTATGAACAGGGATTTTTAAGGCTGATTTTGGGGACGAATTTTGGCCCCATCCCAATTGCAAAAATTTACTTATTTTCCCAATTCTTAGGTATAAATTTCCCCAAAATCTGCCAAAAAAATACCAATTTTGTGGTAGTCTCAATTTTCAGGTTTTTAACACTTTCAAAAGTCAAAAAAAAAAAAAAAAAAAAAAAAAAAAAAAACAGAAATAAAAGACTTGACGTGACATTCAACAAAGACAAGTCTGAAATAAAGGTTTTATGATGGTTAAACTTATTTTTTCAATTTCCCAATTTTTAGGTTTTACGCGCCATTTTTACCATTTGAATGGTCCCCGGAGCCCAGGTTTAAAACGCTAAAAAAAATCGCTGATGAATTTCTGGAACTGACTTGGGTTGCTCAGTTACATCTTCTTATAAAGTACAGTATAATGAGGGTTGTATCATTGTTAAAATATGTATTAAAGAACTACAATCAGTTAAATAGCTGATGCACTTATAATCATCATTATTAATTCAGCTAATAAATAATTTGTTTAGTTGAGTAAATCACTTGCACAGGTCATTTGTCCAAATCTGGTAAATGCGCCCAGCTGAGAATATTTCAACATCCGAAAGTAACTACTTATATGGTATACAACTGCTATTCATTATAAATACAGTCATGTATATTCACTGTTAAAAGTGTTCAGTTAATAATAATATGTTGGAATAAGCATCAACTGCAATCACTTAAATAGGTGATACATACATTCAATATCATTTTTATTAAATCAGCTAAATAAATGATCAGCTTAGTTGATTAAATCACTTGCACAAGTGATTTGTCCAAATCTGATAAATGAGCCCAGTTGAGAATATACATGTATCAATATCCGAAAGTAACTACTTTTTTATGGTATACAACTGCTATTCATTATAAATACATGTATACTCATTGTTAAAGCTCTGCTCCGCGGCTATTAAAATTCTATTTAGTGTATGCAACCCATGATTACAATAGGCAACAGTTAATGGCCACACGCCACACTTTAGCACGCAAAACCATGTATTTCATATAGAATTTTATATAAAATATACTATATTTTGACAGGCGTCACTGTTCATAGTCGGAATTTTTATGCTTTTTCAGAGACAATTTAAGGTTAAATGGTAGGACTGGAGCAGGTCTTTAAAAGTGTTCAAAAGTGTTTGGTGATACATTCAAAATCATCACTGTTAAAACAGCTAATTAAATGATCAGTTTATTAAATCACTTGCGCAAGTGATTTGTCCAAATCTGGTAAATGAGGCAAATTGAGAATATATCAACATCCGAAAGTAACTACTTATATGGTATACAAGGGCTATTCATTGTAAATACATGTATACCAGAGCTCTAGATAAGCTGCGTATTTACGCAATTAAATGCAGAAAACCCAGTTGAATTCATACAGTGTGCGTACTGAAACACAAGTCAAATTCCTAATACCCAATTCGTAAACAATCGCTTGCGTATCGCATTTTCCTTATTAGAACGGGTACGAGACTTTAACGTTAGATTTGGCTGACTGGTTATACGTTACCGCAGAACAGGTTGCAATTTATCGGAAAAATCACAGGACCATTCAGTCTGCTGATCGGTGTTATTTGGACGCTTTGTAAACAATTTTACGCTGATAAATGTAAAAGAGAACGCAGAAAAAACATTGTTGCAGCACAAACAAACAAATTAGTGGGATATTTTGCTGTTCAACAATGACAGTTATCTGTTTGTGACGATGTAGTGTCACCAATACTGAATGACATCTTTTGGGAGAATGCATATTACGGAGACCACATGGTTCATGAACTGATCTCCGACTGCATTAAAAGTGAAAAAGAAAACAACAGTATGGAACATTCATTACAATTTTAAATACATTTTTGTATTAAACATTGAAGGGCGCCATTAAAGTACTTAGGTACTTAGTGACTTAGGAATGTATACAGATTTGCACCAGAATTATTAAATTACTCAATAGTATCTCTATGGTATATTTCTAATCAAGAAAACTTTCCAGACAAAAATAATGTATGCAAACATAAAACAAACTGCATGTATTTATAAATGATAAGCATGTTATATATAGACAAAAAGGTATTAATGTTTTTTCTGACATTCAGATTCATTGCAAATCTTTTTGTAGTACCTTACAATGTAGACATTACAACAAAAACCAAGGAAATCTACCATATGATTTTCGTAGACAAAGGTACGCAACGCGCAAAATGCACCCTGCCCCTTTTTAGCAGCACCCTGCCCTTTTTAGAGGTCTAGAAAAATCCCTATAGTCAATCCTGTTTGATGATATATACCATGTCTACTGTAAGCAAAAAATACTCAATTGTTAGTGCGAGATTGGTAAAATACCTAATTGGTTTTAGCAAATACCCAATTACTTCTGAAAAGACTGGGTAATGATATTATGTTTACCCAATTCAAATTTCTAATACCCCATTCAGACAAAAAGTGATGGGTAAATACCCAATTGCACCTAAAGCTTATCTGGAGCTCTGGTATACTCACTGTTAAAAGTGTTCAAAAGTGTTTGGTGATACATTCAAAATCATCATTGTTAAAACAGCTAAATAAATGATCAGCTAATTAAATCACTTGCACAAGTGATTTGTCCAAATCTGGTAAATGAGGCAAATTGAGAATATATCAACATCCGAAAGTACCTACTTATATGGTATACAAGGGCTATTCATTATAAATACATGTATACTCACTGTTAGTGTTCAAAAGTGTTGGGTGATACATTCAAAATCACCATTACATAATAAATCAGCTTAACAAATGATCAGCTTAGTTAATTAAATCACTTGCACAAGTGATTTGTCCAAATCTGGTAAATGAGCCCAGTTGAGAATAGTTCAACATCCGAAAGTAACGACTTGTATGGTATACAAGGGCTATTCATGATAAAAACATGTATACTCACTATTAAAAGTGTTCAAAAGTGTTTGGTGATACATTCAAAATCATCATTATTAAATCAGCTAAATTTTGTTTGTTTGTTTTGGGTTTAACGGCGTTTTTCAACAGTATTGCAGTTATATTAGGCACGGCGGACAGTTAACCTAACCGGTGTTCCTGGATTATGTACCAGTACCTGTTCTCCACAAGTAACTGCCAACTTCTCCACATGAATTAGAGGTGGAGGACGAATGATTTAAAATTTTTAGACACAATGTCATTGAAAATATACGCCTCGCACAAGGCTCGAACTCACGACCCCGAGATCCGTTGATCTGTGCTCTCCCTATTGAGCTAAGCGGGCAGGCTAAATCAGCTAAATAAATGATCAGCTTATTAAATCACTTGCACAAGTGATTTCTTCAAATCTGGTAAATGAGCCAAGTTGAGAATATATCAACATCCGAAAGTAACGGCTTATATGGTATACAAGGGCTATTCATTATAAATACATGTATACACACTGTTAAAAGTGTTCAAGTGTTTGGTGATACATTCAAAATCATCATTATTTAATAAATCAGCTAAATAAATGATCAGCTTAGTTGATTACATCACTTGCACAAGTGATTTGTCCACATCAGATAAATGAGCCGAGTTGAGAATATTTCAACATCCGGAAATAACGACTTATATGTCATACAAGGGCATTCATGATAAAACACGAATTTGTGTAGTAAGTGTTCAGTTAATACGCTTGAATAAGCATCAACTACAATCACATAAATTGGTGATACATTTAAATTCATCACTTTTAAATCAGCTAAATAAATGATCAGCTTAGTTGATTTAATCTCTTAAACAAGTGATTTGTCCAAATCAGGTAAATGAGCCAAGTTCAGAATATCTCAACATCTCAAAGAAATGGTCATTATTAAATCAGCTAAATAAATGATCAGCTTATGACAAGTGATTTGTCCAAATCAGATGAATGAGACGAGTTCAGAATATTTCAACATCAGAAAGTAACTACTAAAAATACTATTATGGTAAAATTGGTATACAAAGGGTTGTTCATTATCAATACATGTATACTCACTTTTAAAAATGTTCAGTTTATATGAAGGAATAAGTATCAACTGCAATCACTTAAATATGTGATACATTCAAAATCATTATATTAAATCAGCTAAATAAATGATCAGCTTAGTTGATTTAATCACTTACACAAGTGATTTGTCCAAATCTGGTAAATGGGCCAAGTTGAGAATATTTCAATATCCTCAAGTAACTTCTTATATATAGTATACAACGGTTATTATTTATAAATATGTGTATCCTTATTAAAAGTGCTCAGTAAATATGTAAGAATAAGTATGAACTTTAATCACTTAAACAGATGATTTACGGTATTCGTTATCATCAAAATTAAATCAGCTAAACAGATGATCAACTTAGTTGACTAAATCAGTTAAATGTGTGATATAATGAGTGGGTGGCAATATACAGAAAAGCTTTATATGAAATCTATATTTTTTAGAAAAAAAAAACAACAGCAGTTATCATGGTTTTGGTTATCTGTCCAACCTTATTTTTTCTTGCCAAATACAAAATGCAAGAAAGAATTCTTACAACCTTTGCATTTGCACATAATGAATCTTTGTAGAGCAACATAACTTGCGGCATAACTAGTCACATATTTCATCAAGCTTAAATTACTAGTCAACTATTGCATCAAACTTATATAATTTACTTTATACATTTAACTGAAACACATTTCAACTCCATTCCCATTTAATTTTTAGATGGCTGATTCTTTTTTTTTTTTACTAACGGTAATGTATAATGAACCAAAATAAAAAGAAAAGAACCTTGTTTTGCAGTTATGTTCATATATTTGCATATGTATGATAAAAATGCAATAAGCAATATCAAACAATATCACACAGAGTTTAAAAATGACACCAAACAAATAAAAAATACACCTTTAATAATTTACTGTTCGGACTACCAAAATTCCTTTCGGGCTAGTAAATTCTGCTATGTTGGTAGTTCGGCTGGCTAGTACTTTGAAAAGTTTTTCGTGAAGACTACTAACCAGTACCTACCAGCCATTACTTGCATTTTCTGCTTAAGGTTTGAGAAAATCCTCTTTGGTTTCACCCCGACTGGGACTTAAACTAATTATCAGGAGGCGATGTCCACTCAACAAGGATTACAGATTATCACAAACAAGTTGCAGATGAACTCGAAACCTCAGCTTAAAATGAAATCTTTCACAAATTGTATACACAGATAATTCGATCACTTTAATCTTTTCATATTTTCAAATAATTCAAAGTCATCCAGCAGTTTTAAGTTAAATTGAAATGTCAACAGATTTAATTCATATACTGAAAATCTTTCAATTCATGATTTGTCTGTCTATTTACTGAATGCCCTGAAAATAAATTTTCTATTATGTTCCACAACCATACTAGCTCTAATACTGATCAAAGAGCTATAAAACTATTTTATTTTTATAGCTCTTTGTACTGAATAACTGATTGCATATTCGATAATGAAAACTTAATATTACACAAAATTTCTACTAAGTTTCAATGAGCAACAAAAACTGAAGCCAACATCTCTATTGTAACAGTCTCAGGAAAAATGTGCAGCCTCGACCGGGATTCGAACTCGGACCTTCGGCTTACCATGCCAACGCTCTACCAATTGAGCTACCGAGGCCACCCGATACGAGAACCGCTACACACCTTCCCTCTTATTGCGAGACATTGGCACTCCTGGCCAATGTCTGCCGCAGGCTGTTAACCGAATTCAGATGCACACCGCAGCCAAACTGCTTCGCCCTGCATGCAAGGGTGAGCATACCGGACGAGCACCCAAATGTAACAGTCTCAGGAAAAATGTGCAGCCTCGACCGGGATTCGAACCTCGGACCTTCGGCTTACCGTGCCAACGCTCTATCAATTGAGCTGCCGAGGCCACCCGATACGAGAACCGCTACACAATATTGAACTATATCACAATTTCATATTTAAAAAAAAATAATAATCAGGTAACTTAAGTTATGGGCAAAGTTCGATCATCCGAACCCTTCAACGGGGATGACAGCAAGCTATCTGTAGTCATCTCCCTTATATATTTTTTATTTTAAAATAAATCACTCACATGCGTCATCGAGATAATTAATTCTGATGATAAAATCACTCGAACAAGTATTTTTTTCAAACTGACCCTAAGATTTTCAAGCCACTGCGCGTAAGGGTTTTTACCCCGCGCGCAGTGAATTTTCTTTCCATTTTTGCAAAGTTAAAACATTGAACTCACTGGGAAAACCTCTACCAGTTGGCTCAAAACTTCAGAAGCATTCGAAAAATGTCAATGAAAATAGCTAAAAATACCGAAAAATACTCACTTTTTGCTATGTTTTCCTTCGATTTCTCTGAAGTGCCACTTCTCTCCGCCATGTTTCGTTCTCTACGGTAACTCTCGTTAATTCTCACGATACTTTGATGACGCAAAATAACGCGTAATTCAAAAACAGTCACGTTTGAAGAGCGAATTTGGGATGACTTGAGATTTAGTTATCAGTCGCAAATAATCACTTGGTTAAGTGATTTTTGTGATCACTTGTTTAAGTAACTCCCCTGACTGATAATTACATTTATATTATAACATCAATACCTCGAGAACGTGCATTAACCTGACCATTATTTGAAATACCTCCCATTATTGTATCTGTTGGTCTTAATAACGTATACAGAATACCTTCAGTACATCGCGCACGTGCTTTAAAGGAACCGTTTCATATAGATGTCTCACACTATTTTATCTGTTTCTCATATTTAAAAATACCCTCCTACCACGTGCATTCATGTAACCATTTTTTTTAAAAGCTCAGATTATTACTTCTGTTTGCATTATTACATGGATAGTATACATTCAATGACAAGCGCACGTGCATTGAGACTTAAACTTACAGTTTTGGGAAACTTCAAACAACGCAAAATCTTAGAAAGAATAGAGATTTTTTTTTTTCAATTTTTTCTGTGTTTTGAAGATATACTCCTAAACATTATGTAACCATTCTTTTAAAATACCTTTTCTTATTTTTTTTTAGTGTCTTAAAAACAAATATATTATACCTTCAATACCTTGTTCTTTTTAGAAACCATTCTTTTAATCTATATCTCATTATTTTATCTCTTTTTATTAATTACATATATAGTATGCATTCAATATCTCGAGCACGTGCTTTAAAGGATCTGTTTTATCTCACCAGTCACGTAGTGACAAGGTGTGCTTTTGTGATCGCCCTTCGTCCGTCGGCGTCCGTCTTAAAGCTTTTTTAGGATAATATTATTGTTTTCTAACAGTTCCGACGATTTGTAGTAAACTTTACTGAAAGCTTTCCGTGGCTTATGATAACGGTTACCCTGTTTTAATACTTTCTTGGTGATATGAAGATTTCTATCAGTAAAATCCTCTATCTTTGAGCAAGCTCCTGCAAAACGAATAAATTGTGATGTTGCTCGAGGGACATCTCCATCAAGATGGGAGAAGTTGACAATGTCAAAATTACAATCGTCTCTTTTATCATATATTTTCATTTCTAGATTATTATTCACAATTGTTAAATTTAAATCCAAAAATGACGCTTCTAAATCTGAAGTATTAGCCTTATTAAGCTGTAACTCTTTTAGGTAAATGTGTGTCACCGTTTCTGAATAATATAGGTTGTCCATATTTAAAATATCATCAAGATACCTTGAGGTTCCATTTAAAGCTTCAGTAATTTCAGTGTCTGTGTCTCAGTGGATAAACTAAACATGAAATCTCGTTCATAACTGTATAAGAATAAATCAGCAATGAGTGGGGCGCAGTTGGTTCCCCCTGGGATACCAAATACTTGTCTGTAAGTTTTATTGCCAAATTTGATTAATATATTATCTAATAGAAACCTTAGAGCATCACAAACCTGATCACAACTCCATTGGTTGGATCTCTTAAATTAACTGTTAGAAAAGAATGCTCTAGTTTTATTACATGCCAGCTAATCAACGATTTCTCTTGCAAATGTTTTCTCAATTAAAACTACCAGTTTATTTTTTTTAATAATATTATGTGGTAAATCAGTATAAACACTAGAACAGCTTCAAAAATGTTAGATCATGTTAAAGATGAAGCGTATCTAAAAATAATTACGTGTTAACTGTGACATATATAAGTTGTTGAACAAATTAGCACTATATTACACAACTCGTGTTGTTTTCGTTCAATCGTATTGAAAAAAGATATAGAAATATTTTTTACGGATCTGGGAATCGAATTCCCGACGAATAAGTATGACATGATTACCGTTACCGCTCGGCCAACGAGGAATTACTGTTTGCATCGTAAACGTAGTGTATGGACTTAAACTTATAGTTTTTGTTTGTTTACATTTCAAAGCGCCTTATTACTGTACGATACCTATACCTATACTCGAATAATTGAAATGTTTGTTTATTATTTTTTTGATAACATCTCCAGAGTTCTTGATGGACCAAAACAGATTAACATCCGAGTTCTCATATACCTTGGAGCAATACTTCTGTACGTAGTCTTTTATTGCAGTAAAACAAGAAGTCTAAAGTAGAGAAATGTTTTTGTAGCATAAGCTTGAATTAAAATTTATACATTGATTTACATGAATTTTTACAATGTTATTCTCATCTTCTGTGTAGTACAGTCATATTTAAAGCTTTGTCTGTAAATTTAAACAAAATTCGTGTTTACATTAGATAAAGCTTTCTTTAAACTTCGGAGTGACAACTTGGGTCTAGGAGGTAATAAGAAAATGTTTGATTCATAAAATTTAACTCGAGTTTTATGATTTTAAATATATTCTTTTTCTATTCAGTGAGAGCTTTCCGATCTGCATTGTCTTTCCGACACCATTTAATAACATAGTCGTCAATAGCCTGAGTTATTTCAGAGAGACATTATTCAAAGTTAATAGATGGGGGAATTCTATATTTTGAACCTTCGGAGAAAATATTTTTGATTCTTCTATCATTAAAATTCTTAAAATTACCCGTTATGATATGTCCGGCTGGTTTGGTAACAGTATTTAGATTCTTTACAGTTACAACTGTCTGGAACATTAAGCTCTATGTCTAAATCCGAGACAATTTTATTGTAATTAAAAATAACGTTTCTAACAGGTTTATTATATTTGTAACGGATAATAGGTGTTTCTGAATTCTTGAAATATGTAGAAATAGAGTTAACTATAGATTGGTCTCTAAAATTCTAGGTAAAGCAATCAACTCGATTCCTTTATTTATGAAAGATAATTTTAGAAAGATTCGTTTATGATTGGAATCAATCTGAGGTCTAAGAAAATGTTGTGTATAGCTTTAAATCAAAGAAGCAGTGTCATAAAATGGATGTGTACGCATATAAATATTATCAGCTTCTTGACCAATTTTTGATATACCCAAATCAAAACCTGTGATGCGGATTCGGCGGATCAGGCAGTAAGTATTGTGTTAAATGTGTTCTCTTCTGGATCTTAATGGCTACTCCCAGCTCCGCAGATAAAATTATCCTTTTTATGTAAGTTTGTCAAGTAATGCGATGAAATAAAATTACATTGACGGGGGTGCAAGGCATTACTGTTAATGTTTCTCCCGGAATAATGCTGGAATAATGCTGGAATAACATCCAACCTAAAGAATATTTTAATTATTAGTACTCACCTATAAATCTACATATCCGCATTTCTTTCAGCATGATATATTTGATAATTAGTGTTGATATATCCAAACACAGATTTCGAATATTTCTTAAATGTTAGCAAATGACATTTTAAAGGAAAATTTCAGAATAATTAGAACACTTTAAATCCAATTTTGTGAATACATATTAATTAATCCAAAGTAGAATTCACTGGAAATATTGGGTGTACACAATATTCCATCCAATTTTTAAACACGTAAACAAAAACAATAAAAAATATATTCCAACACATAAGAATTCACAGAAATATTGGGTATAACAATATTCCATCAAATTTTTACACAACACACAAAATATTTTCCAACAGAATGATATATATCCAAATATACCCTAGAACACTTAATCCATATTAAAGAATTTAAAAAGTAGACTTTCAAGGTAATTTCTTGACAAATCGCAAATAAACATCCTCTCACCATGTAATTTCTTGTCTCAAAAATGTTTGCAGGAGTTTCTTTTGCTCCAAAAACCTGTTGACAAAAATTGACCAGTTATCTGCATTTCCGCATTTCATTAAACATAATATATTTGATCATTAGTGTTGATATATCCAAACATAGATTTCGAATAAAAAATCTTTTAAAACAAATGTATGTATATAAGATTATCCTTACTTTAAACAAATAAAACAATTTGTATTTTGCACAGAATTCGAATATTCCGCTTAAATATAATGTCCCTATTGAATTATTTCAGTATATTCAGAAATTGTATATAGTGTCATTTTATCCGCCTATGTTACCAAAAGAAAGATATGTTTGGAGTAGATTGTTAAATTAACAATATCGATTGCAATAATATGTATTTCTCTGATACAATTGTCTACCAGTTTGATATACTTGCTCAATATCGCTCAATGTACACTTTGATAGCAGAAATGTTTAGTTGCTTAAAATCAAAATATACAACCTAAAAATGATCCATATATTGCATATTATTATTTCATATTTGTGTCTGTTCGAAAAAAAAAACAAGAAAAACTTCGTTGAGGACGTCCAATAAAGCAACCATATTTTAAATACCTTAAATATATCCAAATACAGATTTCTAATCAAAACACTTCAAACATCTACATGTATATATGTATATTTGTATTCTAAACAAATAACACTACTATTTGCTTATTGCACAGACTCTTAATATTCCGCTAAAATATAAATTTGTGCTCCTAAATCAATCCAGTGTATAAAGTGTCACCATATCCACACAAGCTACAGAAAGAAAGAAATATTATGAGAGAAGCTTGTTTAATATACAATATCGATTGCAATAATATGTTTATATATCTCAGATATCATTGTCTACCTGTATGATATACAATACATGTTCAAAATCGCTCAATACAGGTTTTGATAATAGAAGTGTTTTATTGCTTAAAATCAAAACATGAAACCCGAAAAAAAAAAGCATAGATGTTGCATATATAGTATTTTATATTTTTGTTTGTTTTAACAATAGAAACAGAGAGAAAAAAACTCCAATTTTTCTCCGAATGATAATCTCTTCATTGACTGTTATTTAGGATGAAAGACCCAATGCAGCAGCTTATAATTTGGCATATGCCTATTAATGAGTAAGAATATTAAAAGCGTGTAGCCATATAAAGGTCTTGATTTAATTTGATAAAATGTATTATTTTATAACTCGTAAATTGCTTGGTTTTACAGTTGTCTTTTGATAGTGGTGAGGACGAGACTGAGACTCCCTGTCTAAATGCTTAAGGTCACTGCCTTCGAATCAGTTACCCCTCAACATTATGTGTTCGAAAACTCGATTAGAATGTAGAATTCTTGATATGAAGAAGCCATCCAGCTGGCTTACGGAAGGTCGGTGGTTCTTCCCATGTTCCTGTCCGTGCCTGAAACAATGCCCAGGCGAGCACATTTGGTATTCCTCCACAATCAAAAGCTGGAAATAATCTACATTGTGTCGAAGTGACTCGACTCCAATCTCATCATAAATGTGAATGGTGTGATAGGTGGAACACTCAAACATAAACAGTTTAAAAAGCTGACTATGAGTGTTGCTTTTATCATATGCTATTTGTTTATTTATAACAATAAATAGACTTTACAACGGAAAGACATAATTTTTGGAGGATTTTCAAACACATAAATATTAACGGAAATATAACTTCTAATTATCACAGTTACTTTTATTATTATATATCAAAAATGTTATATATGTAATAATCAGTGCACAACACTGGGTAAAATAATCATCTGATGCCGCCATACAGGTCCAACAGTTTAACAGTATATAGTTTCTTTTCGGAATATTTTACCGACACTGTTTAACTATACATAGGATTATGAAACTCCTTTGCTTCGACGTATAGTTTTCATTGAAAGTAAATAATTATAATACCCGTTGCGTTATTGTAATAGTTGTCTCTCTTTAACCATAGCTCTATGAACACAATTATTGGGAAATATTTATGTTACTTACAAGAGGTATGAACATATACTATTGATTTCGAGTCATAACGTAGTGAGGAGTCAATTATGCTCCTTCTCTTACTATGCGAATTGTTTTAGTTGTTTCCCTTAGACTAACTTGATAGGGAATGATTTAAAATATATAAACGGTTATGAATTAGTTGATTCGAACATTCGAGACTAAAGGGAAAACATAAAATACCTCCCTCTCGACAAATGATCCTATTACTAGGATGTCATTCGTCAAGTTTTGTTTAATGCAGTGTACCTTATTGTGTATGGCAAGATTGAAAGACAACTATAATGTCATTAAAATATAATATTTAGTTACTTTTGTGTCCGATTTGCTACATTTGTGTCCTGTCGTTCTTTATTCTAAATAGTTACTTATGTGCCCTTTTTACTATATATGTAAAGGTTAAATTACATATGTGCTACAGTTATATATGTGACCCCAGTAGTCGTTCAACAAAAAATCGAACTCCAACACAGTGTTATATTGTATGTAAAAAATAAATAGAAGCTTAATTTACTTGATTTTCTTGGTGTGTGTGTGTGTGTGTGTGTGTGTGTGTGCGTGTGCGTGTGCGTCAGATTGAATATTTTCAACAGTGATATAAATTTAAATATGTCTTTAGATTATGCCAAGCGTGTCACGTGATTCATGTGATTTGCTTGTAGGCAGGGATGAAAAACTATTTAACAGGTTTAAAACTATTACTCCGTAGAGGTTGCTAAAAATCTGTCATTATCAGCAACCAAATATAGAAAAGGAACTTTCAATTCTACCAAAACAACCTGACACGCACGTCTTGGAACTTATGCATGTTTACTGCATGCATGCAATCCAAGTCTTGGTATTGATACATGCTCAGTATATGCAATCCAAGTCTTAACAGCATATTATTTAAGTCTGGACTTATTATTAAATCTAGACTTCAGGCGTTTTGTGTTTTGAACAGCCTATAAGTGGTATTTCTTATATAATTGCACTAATAAAGAGAACAGAAATGTCTCCCCTATCTTCCGTAATAACTAACAAGATTCCGTGGTAAAACTGCTTTCCTATTGCCTATAGTGTCGAGGGCTGACTGGAAACAAAACCAAGTGCTTAGTGTTTACAGTTCAATTTCATGAATCAGTATTGCTCTAAGGATATACCAAGTCGTCCTTTACTTACTGCTTCTCCGCATCTGGTAATTTAGATAACTCTGTCGGTCTTAATCACAGGAGTGAGCATCGCTAATGGGGCATCCGTCGTTGCATGTTGTTAGACGTTCAGGAATGACTAAGTTTGACGTTCTGGAATGACTAATCCTTCTGTTTTGAGTTAGACGTTCAGGAATGACTAAGTTAGACGTTCCGGAATGACTAAATCGCCTGTCTAAGTTAGACGTTCCGGAATGACTAACACGCCTGTCTGAGTTAGACGTTCAGGAATGACTAAGATAGACGTTCAGGAATGACTAAGTTAGACGTTCCGGAATGACTAAATCGCCTGTCTAAGTTAAACGTTCTGGAATGACCAACCCGCCTGTCTGAGTTAGACGTTCAGGAATGACTAAGATAGACGTTCAGGAATGACTAACCCGCCTGTCTGAATTAGACAATCTGGAATGACTAATCCTTCTGTTTGAGTTAGACGCTCTGGGATGACTAACCCACCTGTCTGGGTAAGACGTTCCAAAATGACTAACACGCATGATCTGAATTGACTAACCAGACTGTTTGGGATAGACAGTCTCAAACGAATAACCTCCGGTTCTGGATCAGATATATTCTCGAAAGGCTAATGTCAGGAACTGTGTTAGACATTCCTGAATAGCTAAAGTTCAATAGGAGGTATATTTCAATACTTGGTTGGCGTATGGGGATTGCTTTAGTTTTGGATTTTTTTTTAATAATTGGGTTTAACATATTTGGCGTAATTAATTTTGACCTTCTGATACAGTTTCTTTTCAAGTATCTGTTTATTTCAGCAATTAGATTGGTTATAGCCTCTAATTTCACGAGATCGTAGCCCAAGTAAATTATTCTCGCGACGTACGAGTGTATTAATTTTAGTAAAAGACGATTTTGCTATATATTGTTTCGAGTGTAATATGCCCTTAATCTAAGTCAGTAGATAAAATGTAATAGCGCTCTTTCTTGGTTGCAACAAAAATATTGACTGTGTACACATGACGTTATTTAGCGTAAGCGTGTTTTAACAGCAACAAGCGTATTAGAATCAACTTTTCAGTATGATATTGATTAAGCGTGTCGTTTCTTATTACAACGCATTTGATTCCTTCATATTGGGTAAGTATTCATTACTGGTATCCAAGCTGTATTTAAACATTGATGTTTCTGACTATGAAAGAAATCATAGCAAATTATCATCGCAAATTTAGCAACGATCGATATATTTATAAATAATAATTTCCATTCGTCAAAAGTTTTCTCTTTTCCGTCCTATTCTGAAGCATGAGATAAAGTGTTCAAACTTCTACAGTACATATTTTTCACTCGAACACTGTATAAATGCAACTCAAATCTTGCTTCTACGAAATTTATTTAATGTTTATAACACATCTCTATTCAAAGGACTATCAAGTTTAGATTTATATAGTGATACCTGACATTTGATACGAAAATAAACAACAGAACCAAACCGCCAAAATAAACCCCTTATTCAGAATTCTGAGACAGATGTAACATTTTTAAAGTTTTGATTAATTCAAGGGCAAGAGATTTAGAGCGATGTTTAGAGTAGCAAAGATAATGAGCTGACAAAAATTTTGACTAAGGTACTGTCATTTTTCGTAGTAACTGAAGGGCCATAGCTGGGAATATCCAGATAATGAGCTGACAAAAGTGTGGCTAAGGTACTGTCATTTTTCGTAGTAACTGAAGGGCCATAACTGAGAATATCCAGCTAGTTATAGAACTATTCTGAGATATTATGCCTGCAAGCATAGAAGTCAAGTTTGGTGAACAAAGGATAAGAACTGCTCAAGTCTGGTCAACTTTAGCAAATTTGAGAAATTCAATGGCCATAACTTCAGAGAAACTTCACAGGCATTGTGCCTGTCAACATCGTGAATAACGTATAAGGGTGAAAATATCAAGAGCTGTCGGTAAGACAGCACACTCCACTATTCGGCAATTTGACAGTAAAATAAATAAAATTAATGTCTCAATAAGAGACCTCTACTTTAAAAGGAAGATACACCAATATATGAAAAGCCCCTACTACACAGAGGGGTTAAAGGTCAAGTAAAGAAGGTGTACTGACATTCTTTATTTTTAATTTTGATTTTAAGTATGAAAGGGGCATAACTCTGCCAAGAAATACAATTAGAATTATTGTGATTGTAACCACACACGCAGATGATGATTATAAAGAAATATTTTTAATTTCAAGTCATTGTCTTTTAAAGTACCAAAGATATGTCTATAAACGATGCTTTCAAAAAAAAAATAACATGAAAATAATTTCAAGTGTAACAACTTGGTGACAGTAAGAAAATGTCTCTGATTTTGAATAAAACTATGCATCTTATGATCAATGTTTTTTTCTTCTGCATATTAATGCAAATAAATCATGGAAGACATAATCCTGTGTAACTCACTACAAAATGTTTGCACTAAATGACATATGTCTGTAAATGTATTCGGAGTAATCTCATGAATCAACTACTCATGAAGCAGTTCTTAGCATTACAATCACAGTATTCTGCACAAACGTCTGCATCTGAATACCACTGAACAAATATCAAATATATGTCCATTCAGATTCATTATGATTAAGTTAAATTCACAATTCTTTAGAGCTCCTGAAATGTTTCATTTTTTGACAGATGTCGGCAATCATCTAAGTGGTGGTAGTAATACAGTAAGTAATTTTCTGTATCCTTGAACAATCCTGTTGCGCCTGGTTCTTGGTAACCTTTCCTGAAATTATAAAATCAGTAATATTACAATGAAATCAGCGTAAAAGTGGCAACATCCATCTTTTAATTTCCGAGCGTTATTTTTAATTTCATGTTTGAAAACGTGTCATCCCTTTAAACCTGAAGTATACTAAGCACAAAGCATAATAAAACTAGAAATTGCTTTTGTAAAAAATGCGCATGTCTCCCCCATTGCAAAGTCCTATGGGCAAGAAGTCAATAGTGGTCAGGAGCGAAAGTCAAAGAGACACTGATGGTTGGCTGCAATAGGGATCATCTACTTGGCATGTCCAGTCATCCCGCTAAGTTTCAACACTCTTGGCCTAGTGGTTCTCAAGTCACTGTTCAGGCTCCTGTGATCTTGACCTTTGATCAAGTGACCCCAAAATAAATAGGGGTCATCTACTCTGCATGTCTAATCATCCTATTAAGTTTCAACATTCTAGGTCAAGTGGTTCTCAAGTTATTTTCCGGAAATGATTTTACATGACCAGGCCCCTGTGACCTTGACCTTTAATGGACTGACCCAGAAATCAGTAGGGGTCATCTACTCTGCATGTTCAATCATCCTATAAAGTTTCAACATTCTGGGTCAAGTGGTTCTCAAGTTATTGATCGGAAATTGTTTTCCATGTTAAGGCTCCTGTGACCTTGACCTTTAACAGAGTGACCCCAAAATCGATACGGGTCATCTACTCTGCATGTTCAATTATCCTATGAAGTTTCAACATTCTGGATCAAGAGGTTCTCAAGTTATTGATCGGAAATTGTAATCAATGGTTATGCCCCTGTGACCTTGACCTTTAACGGAGTGACCCCAAAAACAATAAGGTTCATATACTCTGCATGAACGACAATCCTATGAAGTTTCAACATTCTGGGTCGAGAGGTTCTCAAGTTATTGATCGGAAACGGTTTTCCATGTTCAGGCCCCTGTGACCTTGACCTTTAACAGAGTGACCCCAAAATTAATAGGAGTCATCTACCCTGCATGACCAATCATCCTAAGAAGTTTCAACATTCTGGATCGAGAGGTTCTCAAGTTATTGATCGGAAACGGTTTTCCATGTTCAGGCCCCTGTGACCTTGACCTTTAACAGAGTGACCCCAAAATTGATAGGGGTCATCTACCCTGCATGACCAATCATCCTATGAAGTTTCAACATTCTGGGTCAAGTGGTTCTAAAGTTACTGACCGGAAACGGTTTTAAATGTTCAGGCCCCTGTGACCTTGACCTTTACCGAGTGACCCCAAAATCAATAGGTGTCATCTCCTTTGCATGTACAATCATCCTATGAAGTTTCAATATTCTGGGTCAAGTGGTACTCAAGTTATTGATCGGAAATGATTTTCAATGTTCAGGCCCCTGTGACTTGACCTTTGACGGAGTGACCCCAAAAACATTAGGGGTCGTCTAATCCAGCAGCCCTATAACCCTATGAAGTTTGAAGGTTCTAGATCAAATGGTTCTCCAGTTACTGATCGGAAATGAAGTTTGACGTACGGACGGACAGGGCAAAAACAATATGTCTCCCCCTGAGGGTGGGAGACATAAATATTCTTGAAAAGTGTACATATCATCTACAGTTTCAGGTGTAGCAAAACTAAATTGCCTGTACATTCTCCATATTGCCTTTTGTTAAAAAAAAAATGCAGCATAATAAAAGGACCTGGGTTCAAATTTCCCAAGTAGCATTCTATGAGATAAATCTCATGCTCCTTTACAATTTACAGCAGAACCAACTTTTTTGTGACGACTGAAGGCCGTACAGACACTGACTTACAGACAGACCCAGGAACAAGCAAGGAAACGAAACACGAACTCATTTATTCTATAATATCTACCAGGTTTCGTGAAAAAAAATCTATACTTATATATAAAAGTTTTTCGGAACCGACATACAGGCAGATGGAAATTCGAACGAACGGCATATAAGTTCATAATATTCCGTCTACTTGTCGTACGCTATTAGCTTCATAAAATATCCCATGTACATTTTCTTTGACGCATTATAATTACAGTCTTCGTCGTGAGTGGGTTGCCCGGAGCCCAGGACAAGTAAATCCTGTTTCGGGCAAGCCAAAGTTTTCAGGTAGTGCCCGAACGGTGCGTATTTCCAAAATTTAAAGGTTTTTGTGTATTCAGCGTCTTTGCAAAATGATGAGTATAAATTATTTCGAGGGTGCTCAACCGAACAAAAAAACCCAACAACATAAAACAAGAGGGTCATTGACCCTAAAGCGCTCCCCTGTGTACAAGGCTTCAAGTGTGCTTATATAAGTACAGAGTAAGGTTTCTTCTATGTTAACCTGTATTACATACATGTCACACACACTTTTGAACTTAGGGCAATAATTTGAAAAATTACGATAGACATTACAAATCTGATATCACATGCCAAACATCAAGGCTCTAGCTATTACTGATATAGAGAAGAAGATTTTCAAACTTTCTAATATAAAAGCCTACAGTAAGTATATGTCAGACACAGGGGTGTGGCCATCTTTTGACCTAGTCACCTTAGGGCAATAATTTGGACAAGAATGATATAAATAAAGGGAAAAGTGATCACGCCCCCTGGCAGCCATGTTTTTGACAAATCGGAATAATTTGAATAATCTGGGTAGAGGGTCACACAAGATACATTTGTGTAAAATTATTTTAAAATCGGGCTAGAAGTATCTCACAGGAAGAATTTTTAAGTTTCAACTATATATATATATATATAGGGAAAAGTGACCACGCCCTCTGGCGGCCATGTGTTTTTTTACAAATCAAAATAATTTGAACTATCTTGGTAGAGGGTCACACAAGGACTATTTGTGTAAAATTATTCTAAAATCGGGCTAGTAGTTTCACACAAGAAGATTTTTAAATTTTCCACTTTATACATATAGGGAAAAGTGACCACGCCCTCTGGCGGCCATGTTTTTTGACGAATCAAAATAATTTGAACAATCTTGGTAGACGGTGACATAAGGACCATTTGTGTAAAGTTATTCTAAAATCGGGCCAGTAGTTTCACACAAGAAGGTTTTTAAAGTTTCCACTATATCCATATAGGGAAAAGTGACCTCTGGCGGCCACGTTTTTTTGACGAATCAATATAACTTGAACAATTTTGGTAGAGGGTGACATAAGGACTATTTGTGTGAAATTATTTTAAAATCGGATCATCGGTTAAGGAGGAGATGTCGTTTGAAGATTTTTCTATTTTCAGCCCTGGCGGCCATGTTTTTTGACAAATCAATATAGTTTGAACAATCTTGGTATATGGTGATATAAGGACCATTTGTGTGAAATTATTTCAAAATCGGACCATCGGTTTTAGGAGATGTCGTTTGAAGATTTTTCTGTTTTTAGCTCTTGTGGCCCCTGTGTGCAACCAAGCGGAACCGTTTGAATAACTTTGGTAGAGGACCATTCATGCCAAGTTTCATCAAAATCCATTCAGTGCTTATGGAGGAGATGTCTTTTAAACACAATTGTTGACCACGGACGCACGCACGACGGTCACAGCGTGATCACAATATCTTACCCTGAGCATTGCTCAGGTGAGCTAAAACAATATGGCATATACGGTCATGTAATTTTCAAACATGCACTCTGACTATTTCCCGAAGGAATGCTTACTCTATGCAAAACTCATGCCAAAATCTTTCTACGAAATTATTGTTTGCGAGCGGAATGACTAAACAGTGTGTAGCAACTGGTCCATAGATTTAAAAAAAAAAAAATAAAGTTATCATATCAATTTATTTTACTGTAAAATGAGCGAAAAGGGACTTCGTTTTCGCTATATTATCTTAATTTTTTCCCTACCCCCATTTTCACGCGCAAAAATTTGGGCATCAAAATTTCACACAAAAAAAAAACTGTTTGTATTTTAGAGAAAAATAAGTTAATCCCCAAAAAAGTTTACTACAACATAAATTTCATTTTAAGCGTATTCTAATTTTGTATTCTTTCCGATTCTTATTGTCACACTTGTATACATGAATGCAAGTTACGTACAAAAAAAAGCGTAATGTAAAAATAAGATACTTCTTATTAAACATTTGAGCCGCACCATGAGAAAACCAACATCCGCGCAGTCTGGTCAGGATCCAAGCTGTTCGCTAACAGTTTTTTTAATTGCAATAGGCTTTGAAAGCGAACAGGCTGGTCTGGATCCATGCTGGTCGCAAACGCACTATGTTGGTTTTCTCATGGCGCGGCTCATTTTACTGCTCGTTCTCTCCTCCATAACATTTTTTTTTAATTTGAATTTTCTGAAGATGTTCCTGAAATGTTTTTGAACAGAATAAGATTATAAAATTCCTTGACTATCGAGTCCATTTTCACGCTACAATGAAAGTTGGGAATTTAAATACAATTTCCCCCGGAATCTGGAGCTGTTAGTTCAAGCTCGACCAGCTACAGCGTTCCATGAAGTGAGAAAGTTGTCTTTTTTATGGAGTGTCTACTGGTTAGAAACTATAAAGACAGGCTGTGTAAATTTAAGGTTGCTGAGAAACGGCGTAAACCCAACACAAATAATAGTTATCAATTGCGCAAGTGCAATAACTTATTTATTTCATGCCCGTACACATTAACTTTATTTCGTTTTGACTGTGCATAGTTCGATCAACATAATAGTTAGAATTAACCGGGAATAATTATTGTTTATTTTTTGGTTTTACGCCCGTTTTCGACAACATTTCATTTTTTACAAGCACTAAACTCTTTCCCACAGTAACTTACAACTGTCCCATTGAAAAATATTAGTCACGGATAGAGTGACTGTACCGGACACCAAACCTATGACCGCTCGATTCACAAGCGAACGCTCCAACCAGTACAAAGTCATTCGGACGGAAGTACGCAGCCTATTTTTATTTCCCCTTTTTACTTGACAACAAAGGCTAGCCAATTTCTATTTTGACTGAATTATGGCCCCTTTTCGACTTAGAATGAATGTTAAAGTTTGCATACTACCCCAAATATTTTCAAAGTCCATTGAGATATTGCTTTGCAGGCCTCGACCTTAACTTTTTTCAGCAGTTGCCAGCAGGTCCACCAACTGCTAAAATCTAGTAGACCTGCTCAGACTTTAGTGGACCTCCAATTCTATCACATAAATTGTGATGTTGTTGACGTCATAACTTCATATGACTCAAAGAAATAGGACTTATTTCTAAAATAATTAAAAATGGAAGACTGTAGCAATCTGTTATCCCGAAAATAATTATTTTGAAAAGTGTCCCAAAATATGGACACAATAATCATCATCCTCCCGACCCGTGTTGAAAGTGAAAAAAGAAAACATCAACAATTAATTATCGGTAATTATTCTGATGATAAACTAAGTAATTGGCCTTGTTTTCAGTTTCAATTAACAACCCCTCAAAGAGCTAAAAGAAGTGTGTCGGTTATTCGTGGCATCTGAAGCGGAGATCAAAGTGGTATAGTTTCCTCGAGATTGTCATGGCATTACGTCATGTTTTCGCGCCGTGTGACACATCACTGTCTGATCGTATTCTCGATTCCTTTAATTGTTGAGAAGAAATCAGTAAAAAAGTTTTTTCTTTAATTTTTTAAAAGCGAATGTGCAATATCCCGAATAAACTGACATGTAAATGTGTCAAACCGTGAACGATGATAGTGGATGTCCTACCTCTGTGACCTATTTGCCCTCAAGAAATTTACATTATTGTTTCAGAAGAATATCTAACAAAGTCTTGTGTCAAAACATACATGTACAAAGATCATTTAAAACTTATTAAAAACCGCAACGACATCATACTGCTTTATTTTATACCACATTTCTATTTAAGTTCATTAGGTCACATAAGCTATTCTGCCGCGCTAACAGAAATCTGTTTGCCAAAAATCGTTTTACTCTATGTATTTAAATTGCTGCCGCTTTTTCATTATTTAAGATTTTTTTAATTGTGTTTTTTGTACTTTCTGGTCAAAAGTCTGAATTTTATTACCATAGTATGTACCGTATATTGACTTTAAGAAAGAAATAAATAATCAAGATCGCGCTGTTTGAAATTTTACAAAACATTATATGAAAATTTGATCATTTTTAAAGAATTTTGCCTACATTCCTGTCGATATCTTATTAAAATTGTTATAGAATTCAAACTGTATTAGTTCTCAAGTGGTGTTGAAAATTTAAAGCGATTATATTAAAAAATGAATGCACTACGCGCGTTTATTTTGTCAAAAGTAACCGCGATGTTAATTAGACATTACGATAGGGCGCACGTGCTTGTGGAATGGAAAATTACCAGCATGACGTTTTGATATTTTTACGATTCGCGGGTAAATTCCAGTCAATCCAGGTAATTTTGTTTTTTTTTTTTTTGGGTTGCGTCGGTCCAACGGTCCACCGCTAAGGTCGAGGCCTGCTTTGATATTTTGCATACTTGTTAACCACCATGACCCCAGTCTGTAAAAAGGAGGAAGCAACTCTATCAAGCATTTTGACTGAATTATGGCCCCTTTTTTGACTTAGAATAAATGTTAAAGTTTGCGTACCACCCCAAATATTTTCAAAGTCCATTTAGATATTGCTTTGATATTTTGCATACTTGTTAACCATCATGACCCCAATCTGTAAAAAGGAGGAGGCAACTCTATCAAGCATTATGACTGAATTATGGCCACTTTTCGACTTAGAATAAATGTTTAAGTTTGCGCACCACCCAAAATATTTTCAAAGTCCATTGAGATATTGCTTTGATATTTTGCATACTTGTTTACCATTATGACCCCAGTCTGTAAAAAGGAGGAGGCAACTCTATCAAGCATTTTGACTGAATTATGGCCCTTTTTCGACTTAGAATATGCTTATTGTAATGTTATAGTTTTACTCATAGCTTATATTATACTATCAAGCACTGAAAATAGTTGAGCGCGCTGTCCACTAACAGCTCTTGTTTATTACTGTTGTTGTACATCTATTTTTAATGTCATTTGTTGGCTTGTGTTTTCAGGACAAGATGTTACAGCCAGTGTATGAAGACTAAACTTTTTGTACGGTCACAGGTGCTCTTGCAAAGACTGATGGCTTGGCAGCATAAACTATTCTATGGTAAATAGGGCCTGATATAATTTGTGTTATGTTTTCAGCTTTTTATACGCCCGTCTCTGGAAGAGCGGGGCGTATTATGTGAACACCCGTGGCGGTCTGCTTCCAAATGCATGTCCACTCTCTAAGTCAAACAGTTTTCATCCGATCTTCACCAGACTTGGTGACAATGTTTGTGGGCATATTATCTTGGCCAAGATCGATAACCAGCAAGTTTGCCCCAGGCACTCTTGGTTTTTGGCCCTTGAATTACTCGAAAAACTGCAAATTTAGCCTTGTCCGCTCTCTAAGTCCAACAGTTTTCATCCGATCTTCAATAAACTTGCAGATAATGTTTGTGGGCATAATATCTAGGCCAAGTTTGATAAAAAGCAAAATCGCCCCAGGCACTCTTGAGTTATGACAAGAACACCCGTGGCGGTCGGCGTCCAAATGCATGTCCACTCTCTAAGTCAAACAGTTTTCATCTGATCTTCACCAAACTTGGTGACAATGTTTGTGGGCATAATATCTTGACCAAGGTCGATAACCAGTAAGAGTACAAGATGACGTAACTTCACGCTGCTATACCGCTAGACTGCTAACACCACGCAGCATTGTCATGAAAGTTGATCAGAATGTTTATCTTGATGATCCTTTATGTCAAGTTCAAACCTGGGTCATGTGGGGTCAAAAACTAGTTCAGGTGCTCAAATTACAAGTTTATTCAAATCATGACCCCTGGGGTCACATAGATAAAGTACCAGGTAGTAGTAAACTTAAAATCTTCTTCTACCACAGGGCACAGACCTTACATATATTGCATTTAGCATATTTAACAGGTGAACAATACAGGGTCATCATGACCCTCTTGTTGGGAATATTTTAAGTATCGATCGTATGGGACAGCACAGCAGAACATATAATGGTCAGGTAGATTAATTTTAAAGATGTTCGTTTGTCAAATATTTCTGTGTTTTGAAGATACACTCCTAAACCTTAATTAATAAGCATTTATCTGTTTGTTAACATTATCAGTGTGATAAGAAATGACTTCAAACATTTTATTTCTCTGTATTTTAGCTGAATTAAATGAAAACTTCATGACTGTAATGAAGGATGTTTAGGTCACTACTTGGCTGTTTTCAATGAAAATTTTGTTAAATTTACAAAATGCAGCAATGATATGGAACAATGCCTGTAAATTAATTTTTTATTTCAATAGGTTATAGGGGTAATGTCTTTAAACAGAAGCATGCTGTTGTGGCGTGAAAGTGCACAAACCATTGATAACCCTTTGGAGAATCAGTACCAGGTAATGAGCAAATCAAAACAATAGTCTAAATGTTTCAGTGAAAAACAATATAATGAATTATAGTGCAGGCTGTCAATCTGAATTCAGGGTTAAAACTATCTGGCTAGTAAAAGGCCTTGCTGAATGCTCAATTTTCTATTGGCAAATTACATTCCACAATTGTCAATCTTTTTAGCTCGACTATTCAAAGAATAGGTAGAGCTGTTGGACTTACCCATGCGTAAGCCAGTATCTCAGTACCCATCAAGGGAATGGATTGAAATTCACACGCGTTTACTGTGATGATCTGACATGAAGTGCACAGGTTCTATAACTCTACTTTGTATTTTTCAAAATATTATGCCCCTATTTCAACTTTGCAGTTTCTTGGGTTTTTAGCTCGACTATTCGAAGAATAGTCTAGCTATTCTACTCACCCTGGCGTCGGCGTCACACCTTGATTAAGTTTTTGCATGCAAGTACATACAGCCATCAATTAAAGGCATATAGCTTTGAAACTTATTTTTTTCTTTTTCTAGGTCAATTACCACCCTCTCTGGGTCAAGTCCCATAACTCTGACATGTATTTTGAGCAAATTATGCCCCCTTTTGGACTTAGAAAATTTTGGTTAAAGTTTTACATGCAAGTTACTATCTCCAAAACTAATGCAGATATTGATTTGAAACTTCACATGTGTCTTCGGGGTTATAAAACTAGTTGATAGCAGCAAGTCCCATAACTCTGACCTTCATTTTGGCCAAATTATGCCCCCTTTTGGACTTAGAAAATTTTGGTTGAAGTTTTGCGTGCAAGTACATACAGCTATTTCTAAAAGGCATATAGATTTGAAACTTATTTTTTCTTTTTCTAGATCAATTACCAACCTCACTAGGTCAAGTCCCATAACTCTTGACATGTATTTTGAGCAAATTATGCCCCCTTTTAGACTTAGAAAATTTTGGTTAAAGTTTTACATGCAAGTTACTATCTCCAAAACTAATGCAGATATTGATTTGAAACTTCACATGTGTCTTTGGGGTTATAAAACTAGTTGATAGCAGCAAGACCCATAACTCTGACCTTCATTTTGGTCAAATTATGCCCCCTTTTGGACTTAAAACTCTTTTGATATTTAACCTTTTTGGGTAATATTTTCCTGCTTCTGGGACAATATTTCGAATAGTCGAGCTTGGCTGTCTTACGGACAGCTCTTGTTGTATGTAAACTAGTCTCTTAGTACCCACTAGTTGGAATCATGGATTGAAACTTAACACAAATTTCCATTTGTTATAAGCTGATATGCATTGCACAGGTTCCATAACCCTGTTTTGCAATTTTACAAAATGTTGCCTCTTTTTCGATTTCAATATTCAATTGACAAGATTGTTGAATACTAGTAGTCGAGCGTTCCTGTCCTCCGACAGCTTTTGTTAAGGTTAGGTCTTTTCTTTGCTGTGATATGAATGCATTGTCAGCTTGTGTATGCAATAGAGACTGTATTTTTCATTTGATCTTCATGAAATTTGGTCAGAATGATAGCCTTGATGAAATTAAGGTCAGATTCGGATGTAGGTCATCTTGGCTCAAAAACTAGGTCACTAGGTCAAATTGAAGAAAATACTTGTTTACACTTGAGAGACCACATTTTGGTCCAATTCTAATGAAAATTAGTCAGAATATTTGTTTCCATGAAATCACTAAGTCAAACATGTTTACACTGTTATGATATGTTTCTCAGGAGAGCGACCTTGGCCCTCTTTTTAGCTCACCTGTCACATAGTGACAAGGTGAGCTTTTGTGATCACCCGTCGTCCGTGCGTCAACAATTTCTTGTCTGCACGATATTGGTTTCATTTATGATTTTATTTTAACCAAACTTGCACACAACTTGTATCACCATAAGATCTCGGTTCTTTTCTTGAACTGGCCAGATCCCATTATGGGTTCCAGAGTTATGGCCCCTGAAATTGCCAAAATCAGCTATTTTGACCTTGTCTGCACAATAGCAGCTTTATTTATGATTTGATTTTTACCAAACTGGCACACAACTTGTATCACCATAAGATCTTGGTTCCTTTCTTGAACTGGCCAGATTCCAATATGGGTTCCAGAGTTATTGCCCCTGAAAGGGCCAGAATTAGCTATTTTGACCTTGTCTGCACAATAGCAGCTTCATTTATGATTTTATTTTAACCAAACTTGCACACAACTTGTATCGTTATAAGATCTTGGTTCCTTTCTTGTACTGGCTAGATTCCATTATGGGTTCCAGAGTTATGGCCCCTGAAAGGGCCAGAATTAGCTATTTTGACCTTTTCATTTATGATTTAAATTTAATCAAACTTGCACAAAACTTGTGTTGCCATAAGATCTCAGTTCCATTGTTGAACCGGCCAGATCCCCTAATGGGTTCCAGAGTTTTGGCCCCTGAAAGGACCAAAATTAGCTATTTTGACCTTGTCTGCACAATAGCGACTTCATTTATGATTTGATTTTAACCAAACTTGCACACAACTTGTATCACCACAAGATTTTGGTTTCTTTTTTGAACTGGCCATATTCCGTCATGGGTTCCAGAGTTATGGCCCCTTAAAGGTCCAAAATTGGCTATTTTGGCTTTTGCAGCCATATAGAGACTTCATTTATGGTTTTATTTGATACAAACTTCCAAAATATCTTCAACAACAATAAATCTTGGATTCCATGACAAATCAGGTCCAGTCGTAGTTTCCAGAGTTATTTTATATCTGATTACCTCCCCTGATTTTAGTCAAAATGGATTTATATCAGTAAGTACTTAGGACTTATTTGAAATTTCATTATTGTCATTAGTTGGACTGAGCCAATCAGGGTAGATAACTATGGACTGATTTTATGTCAAATTACCTCCCTTTATTTCAAATTAAAATTGGTATATTTCTGTAACTAATGAAGATACTGATCTGGAATTTCTTTTATGTCAACAGATTTATTTGGCAGATCCTTCTTTTGTTCACTTACAATAATTTTCTTTTTTATTACTTCCCTTTTACGTTACTATAAATAGCTTATTTTAGTAACTTTTTTATTATTGGCCGTAGGGAAAACCCGAGACCAATTTTCTGTGGTACAACGTGGATGATACTTCCAATTTTTAGGTGTATTTTGACATATCTGTACCTTGTAAGAACTTTTGTTTTCTGTTTGGTTAAATTTCTTACTTTGTTGTTCCTGTCCTTTGGACTGAGATATTTTTTCCGAGGACCTTCTTGTCCTCAAGTGCAATGATAACAGGTGAGCGATATAGGGCCATCATGACCCTCTTGTTTTAAGTCTTTTAATTGGTGTAACTGTCCGGTTTACATTTTTTAGTTAACATTGTTAAATGAACAATACCTGAAATTTACCTTGTTTTCATCCTTTGCATTAATTTTGCAACACCATTTGAGAATGATTTTACTAGTTTATGGTATATGATATATCTTAACTAACATCACTCATTCCATTTTCCTCTTTTTATAATACAGGTGTGGCAAGAAGTTTGAAATCAAAGTCACAAGAAGTTGTTTGATGATGGAAGTATCTGTGATCATTTAGTATTTCCAGTGGTTCAGAGGAACAGATTACACCCAGTTAAAACTAAATGTGATATTTATCTTTGTGAATGAACGAGGACTTAATGAGGATAAAATGTTAAGAAGACAAACCTGATGCAGCAACAATTTTGTGACAGTATCAGTGTAATATTTAACCATGTACAACTGTTTTTCATTATAAATGCAGTAAAAGGTAATACAATGTTGAAACTGCTTTACACTTTTTATGCGAGGGAATATGTTGTATATGGTCACTATAGATGTTTTTCCATTTGATGAAATGATATTGTGGGTGAACCGGTGAAGAATATATTGACCAAATCTGTCATGTTGACCATAATGTTCCGTGCAACCTTTATTGTACAAAAAGTAGATTTGTTATAGCACCAAATAATAGTGAGATTGGAAGGCCAGTGTGCAAATCACTGAGCTACCCGCCCACCACCATTAGATATATTAAGGCAAAAATCGTCATCTCGGCGCAAAAACTGTATGCATGTTTGTGCTTCTTTACTTCAATGAGCCCACATTTGGCGCTGAGGTGACATTATAATTCCAAAAAAAAACCTAATACCTCCTCATCGGTAACACTACTTATTTACGTTGCTTACAGTTAAGCATGATAAAAAAATATGGAATAAAAATCTTGATAAAATTTATTGTACTTACGTTTTCCAAGTCTGAATAAACCATACCACAGAAGACTGTATTCATTAGATGTAAATTGGTTTCTTCCGACATCCCTGCCTAAGTGCCTGTAGCGAACATGTCCCGTTTAACATTTATTGCTAGCATGGTAGAATCCAAAAGGCTGAGTGCTGGGATATCAGAGTATAAAGAATAACGATAACTCACAACATGGATTTGTTACAAGTCGGGGAAGCGACCCAGGGCTGTGATTTGGGAAAAAAATAGCTCGGTAATATGTTTAACCCAATTATTAAAAAAAATTCCAAAACTAAAGCAATCCCCATACGTCAACCAAGTATTGAAATATACCTCCTATTGAAAATTAGCTGTTCAGGAATGTCTAACACAGTTCCTGACATTAGCCTTTCAAGAATATATCTGATCCAGAACCGGAAGTTATTCGTTTGAGACTGTCTATCCCAAACAGTCTGGTTAGTCAATTCAGATCATGCGTGTTAGTCATTTTGGAACGTCTAACCCAGACAGGTGGGTTAGTCATCCTAGAACGTCTAATTCAGACAGGCGGGTTAGTCATTCCTGAACGTCTAACTCAGACAGGCGGGTTAGTCATTCCAGAACGTCTAACTTAGACAGGCGATTTAGTCATTCCGGAACGTCTAACTTAGTCATTCCTGAACGTCTAACTCAAAACAGAAGGATTAGTCATTCCAGAACGTCTAACTTAGTCATTCCTGAACGTCTAACAACATGCAACGACGGATGCCCCATTAGCGATGCTCACTCCTGTGATTAAGACCGACAGAGTTATCTAAATTACCAGATGCGAGAAGCGGTAAGTAAAGGACGACTTGGTATATCCTTAGAGCAATACTGATTCATGAAATCGAACTGTAAACACTAAGCACTTGGTTTTGTTTCCAGTCAGCCCTCGACACTATAGGCAATAGGAAAGCAGTTTTACCACGGAATCTTGTTAGTTATTACGGAAGATAGGGGAGACATTTCTGTTCTCTTTATAAGTGTAATTATATAAGAAATACTACTTATAGGCTGTTCAAAACACAAAACGCCTGAAGTCTAGATTTAATAATAAGTCCAGACTTAAATAATATGCTGTTTCTTGGTATTGATACATGCTCAGTATATGCAATCCAAGTCTTGGTATTGACACATGCTCACTGAATGTAATCCAAGTCTTGGTATTGATACATGCTCTCTGAATGCAATCCAAGTCGATCTTCTTATATCGTTCAGCACGACTTTTATGTCGTGTTATTGGTACTGTTTAGTTTCTCAACATGACCATTTCGGCCTGGGTGGTTCCAATACTCCCGCTTTTATAGCCTTGGGTATTGTATAATCACCCCTTGGATATGGTGCCTGCTTTTTAATTTTGTCTTTTGACAGTTCCTGTTATACACAGGTTCAATAACCTCAGATCCCCTTCCTAAATTCCAGTTTGTTTAGTTCTGCCCATTGTTTTCTCGTTTGGGGCAAACCCTTTACTTTATCTGGGGACCAAATGCCGCTCTTCATGGAATTACACGCCTCAACACGTGTATCATTGAAGGTTCCGTGTTCACCGCCGTTTGAATACATCTGCGGATCTCTCTAAATTGCTTTTTGTACTTTTAGCATGTTTAAATGTTGAGTTCTGCTCAACCCGGGGCTAGAGGGCGTGGACGGTAGCCTGCATTTCCACTACCGTCCATGAACAGGCTCAATCAAACCGATTCTGCAACATTTTCGTTTTTTTCGTGTTGAGCGACCTGTGAAGTTTCCACTTTTCTCTGTTTTGGTATTGATACATGCTCACTGAATGCAATCCAAGTCTTGGTATTGATACTTGCTCACTGAATGCAATCTAAGTCTTGGTATTGATACATGCTCACTGAATGGAATCCACGTCTTGGTATTGATACATGCTCACTAAATGTAATCCAAGTCTTGGTATTGATACATGCTCACTATATGCAATCCAAGTCTTATTACTGATACATGCTCATTGAATGTAATCCAAGTCTTGGTATTGATACATGCTCACTGAATGTAATCAAAGCATTCGTACTGATATATGCTCACTAGATGCAATCCAAGTCTTGGTACTGATACATGCTCACTGAATGTAATCAATGCCTTCGTACTGATACATGCTCACTAGATGCAATCCAAGTCTTGGTATTGATACATGCTCATTGAATGTAATCCAAGTCTTGGTATTGATACATGCTCACTGAATGTAATCAAAGCCTTCGTACTGATACATGCTCACTAGATGCAATCCAAGTCTTGGTACTGATACATGCTCACTGAATGTAATCAAAGCCTTCGTACTGATACATGCTCACTAGATGCAATCCAAGTCTTGGTACTGATACATGCTCACTGAATGTAATCAAAGCCTTCGTACTGATACATGCTCACTAGATGCAATCCAAGTCTTGGTATTGATACATGCTCACTGAATGCAATCAAAGCCTTCGTACTGATACATGCTCACAAAATGCAATCCAAGTCTTGGTACCTATACATGCTAACTGCATGCAACCGAAGTCTTGAAACTGATGCATGCTTATTGTATGCAATTGAAACCTTGGTACTGATACATGCTTACTATATGCAATCCAAGCCTTGATACTAATACTTGCTTGCTTTATGCAACCCAAATCTTAAAACTGATGCATGTTTACTGCATGCAATCCAAGACTTGGTACTAATACATGCTCTCTGTATACAATCCAAGCTTTTGTTCTGGTAAACGCTTACTGTATGCAATCCCAGCCTAGGCACTGGTACATGCTTATTGTATGCAATCCAAGCCTAGGTACTGATACATGATTATTGTATGACGTCAAAGCCTTGGTACTTATACATGCTAATTGTATGCAATCCAAGGATCCTTGGTACTGATACAAGCTAACGTATGCAATATAGACTTAGATACTAATACAACAATTACTGTAGGTGAAGTCTGATTTGATTCATTACATGGGTTATTAAGCTGGCACTGTTTTCCTCTGAAGTACTGCAACAATATACTGCAATATCAATAGTACTGCAACAGTAAGCTGCAGCATCAATAGAACTGCAACAGTATACAGCAGCATCAATCTTACTGAAACAATATGCTGCAGCATCAATAGTACTACAACAGTATGCTGCAACATCAATAGTACTGCAACTGTATGCTACAGCACCACTATCAACAGTACTGCAACAGTCTACTGCAGCATCAATAGTACTGCAACTGTATGCTGCAACATCAACAGTGCTGCAACATCAATAATACGTCAACAATATACTGAAAGATAAATAGTACTGCAACAATATACTGCAGCATCAATAGTACTGAAACAATATGCAGCACCAATAGTACTGCAACATCAGAAGTACTGCAACAATGTGGTGCAGTATCAATATTACTGCTATAGTATACTGCAGCATCAATAGAACTGTAACAATCTGGTGCAGCATCAACAAAGCTGCAAAAGTATAATGCAGCATCAATAATACTGCAACAGTATACTGCAGAACAATAGTACAGCAACAATTTGCTGCAACATCAATAGTTCGCAACTGTATGCAGCAGCATCAACATCAGCAGTATTACAACAGTATACTGCAGCGTCAATAGTTCCGCAGCTGTATGCTGCAATATAAACGGTGCTGCAACATCTATAATACGTCAACAATATTCTGAAACATCAATAGTACTGCAACAATATATTGCAGCATCAGTACACTGCAACAATTTACTACAGCATCAATAGTACAGAAACAATATGCTGCAAAACCAATAGTACTGCAAAAGTATACTGCAACATCAAAAGTACTGCAACAATTTGGTGCAGAATCAATAGTACTGCCATAATACCGTAAGAATATGTTGCAGCATCAATACTACTGCCAAAGTTTACTGCAGCATCAATAATACTAAACGAATATGCTGCAGCACCAAAGGTATTGCAAGAGTATACTGCAGCATCAATAGTACTGCAACAATATACTGCCGCACCAATAGTACTGCAACATCAAAAGAACTGCAACAATGTGGTATAGCATCAATAGTATTGCTACAGTATACTGCAGAATACAAAGTACTGTAACAATATGCTGCAGCACCAATATAGTACTGCAACAATATACTGCAGCATCACTAGTAATGAAACAATATCCTACAACATCAATAATACTCTAGCTGTAGGCTCCAGAATCAACCGACTAGCAACATAGATAGTACAGCAGCAATATGCTGTAAAATCAATAGTATTGAAACAGTTCGCTGCAAAATCAATAGTTCTGCAGCATTATACAGCAGCATCAATAGTACTGAAACAAAATACGGTAACATCAATAGTACTGAAACAATATTCTGCAGCATCAATAGTACTGCAATTGTATACGGCAGCACAAATAGTACTGCAACAGTATACTGCAGCATCAATACTACTGAAATAATATGCTGAAGCATCAATTGCACTGCAACAGTATTATACAGTATCAATAGTACTGCAACTGTATGCTGTAACATCAATGTGCTGCAACACGTCAACATTATACTGAAACATCGATGCAGAATCAATAGTACAGCTACAGTGTATTGCAGTATCAATAGTACTGTAACAATATGGTGCAGCATCAACAGTACTGCCAAAATATACTGCAGCATTAAAAATACTTCAAAAATATGCTGCAGTATCGAAAATACTACAACAATATACTGCAGCAACAATAGTACAAAAACAATATGCTGCAGCTCCATTACTACTGCAACAGTATACTTCAACATCAAAAGTACTGCAACAATATGATACAACATCAATAGTACTGCCACAAGATACGGCATCATCAATATTATTGTAACAATATGGTGCAGCATCAATAGTTCTGCATAAGTATACTGCCGCATCAATAATTCTGCAACAGTATGATGCAGCAAAATTACTACTGCAACAGAATACTGCAGCATCAATTGTACAGCAACAATATGCTGCAACATCAATAATACTTCAACTGTATGCTGAAGCATTAACACTTATAATACTGCAGCAGTATACGGCAGCATCAATAGTACTGTCACAATATGTGGCAGAGCATGAGATTTTGGGTCCAAATGCAATTTTGGTCAAAAATGGGGTTTTGGGCTAATCTGACAGACTGACCCGTTCTGAGTAAAAATCGTCAATTTGACAACAAAAGTCAGTCGTTGTCATGGAGATATTACCACTTTTCGGACACCATGTTTTTGGCTAACTATATCAAAATTGAGGCAGTATATCTTAATAATGACACCATATTTAAATAATATCAAAATAAAATACATGATAAAATAACAAAAGCAACATGCAATTAATGGAATATATTTCTTTTTGTCTCTTTCTTTCATGTAGTATAAAAATATTTATGTTCTAAAAATCGTTTCTATAGCAACACTGTTGTTTAACCTCTTTTTTAACAGTTTCTTGATGAATCTAGCAATAAATTACATAGAATGTGAAATAAATACACAATTAACTTTTTCTAGTGTGCAAACAGTTTACAGACAACTGTTTTATGGCATTCTTTTGAACAAGATACAAATTAGACAACATCCCAAAAACTACGACATTAATCTTATTATTATAGACACCTTATCTATTAAACAGTAAGAAAGAAAATCAGGCAAGAAGATATAATTATTAGACTGTTATTATCAACTGTGAGTTTGCTAAAAGTTCAAAAGACTTGGATATACTGATCAGTGAATCATTACCATGGCAACGATGTGGTATTTTCTTACAAAAATACTAACATTACCATGGCAACAATGTGGTATTTTTTTTACAAAAATACTAACATTTTTGGCAATTTCTTTGTAATAAGTTGAATATTGGAAGTGTTTTTCCATATATGTACATCAAAAGCTGTCTGTTTTCTTATTTAAAAGTAAGAGAGTAGACATCATTCCATGAAAATTAATGTAATATGGTTTGAGAAATACATAATTTTCAGATACACCTCTCTCAGTTACAACTATTGCCATTTTAAGGCAGGCTTGTGTAATAACATAGTGCTTTGTTGATGCAATTATTACATATGAAAATATATTCACTAACATAATACAGCTTAACATATATAACATATAAACAAGAAAGATGTTGTTTACATATGATGATATCCAAAATAATTTAAAAGTTAAATTAATGTTACCATGGCAACAGTGCACTATTTTCTTAAAATAGAAGTTTTTTGTAAATTTTCCAGAAATAATCAGAACATTCATTTAGCATCTGTTCAGTATACATTTGTTTTACACCACAAATAGTCAATTATGATCATTTATAAAAAAAACAAACACCATTTTATGTAATATAACTTGTCTTTGAGAACTACATATTTTCCTGATATACCTACTTGCATTACAGCTCTGCCATTTTATGGCAGATTTGTGTTATAACATGTATTGTTGATGGTTACACATAAAAGATATTTTCTTGCAGAACATAGTCTGATTAGCAGAATATAAACAAGACACATGCTGTTTACATAATCAAACAAATCTAAATTTAAGTCAAATTTGTGTTACCATGGCAACTTACAATGTTTTGCAAAAAAATTAGCTATTTCTGCAAAGGTCATGTCATGTAAAAATATCTTTTAACAGAATTATAACCATGGATTAACATGATTAATTCTTGAAATAAAATATATTATATTTAGCCAGTAACAAATATTTTCTGCTATATTGGTAGTTTTCTGCCATTTCTGGAAAAACCCTTCCTACACTCACACTGGCAAGACAAGGCAGTTTTAATTGTAAAAAAGTTTCCTCCAAAGGTTGTGCTTTAATGTCACACATGTTGTAGTTTTGAAACAACTAGGATTCATTCAACAGACATGTCTTAGTATTTCATGCATGCAGTTTTGGAAAATTTATAAGTTAAATTCTGTATTGTTAGAACAATTAGGATAGTGCTTCTCAAACAACTTCACAGCTGCCATGACATCAAAACACTACTTTTACCCAATATTTCTCACAGTTGACTAAGTTTTACTTTTTCTTGAAACACATTTGTAATTTGAACTAGAATTTTTAACTTTTTCAGGTCATGAGGGCAGGAAACATGACCTTATTTGCGCAATATGGAGTTATTTGCTCATATCAGTATCTGTGACATGCATTCTATTCCACAGGCATGATTTCAGCTGGATGATCAGTAGAACATATTAATTCCTTCTGTTTCATTCCCATTTACATATTGATAGTTCTTTCATCACTGCAAAAGAAAAATTCATCAACATTAGAACTTCATTTTAATAAGATTAGTATAAGGTTACAGAATATAAGACTGTAAAGCATCTTTTTAAGCTTAAGAGAGTATTTTTGTTAAAAGCTGAATGAAAGCAGATTGATAAGTATAAACTCATCCAAGAATCTTACAGTATTCATGCAGAAAAAGTTTTTTTTTCAAGAATACATAAACTAGCTAAGATTCCTACAGACTAGACATACAATTCATGCAATCAAGCTTAATGTAAACACAAATACTGTAAAAATAATTTTGAAAATATGAAAAAATACATACATGGTATATTCAATTATTGTATGTCATTACTTAGTCACTTCTTAAGATATTACACATTTGTTGAATTGGTCTATAATCAAAATCATTTCTCTTAAAATATATGAATGAAATAGATCATTTATGTTTACATTATGCTACTTTAATGTCTTTATCTTTCTTAGAATAGCAGTATAGTAACTGTAAAAATGTATGAAGAAATTTACAAACCCCTATAAAATCCAGCTTATTGTGTATAGACCTTCCTGGAAAATTATTTCACTGTTTAAGGTCATTGCATCAAGCCAAACAATCCTCAGTGGTTGATCTGTAAAATGAAAAAAATACTCAAAAAGGCTGAAATGTAAGATAAAAATGCCCTGGGCAGTTAGCTCAGTACATATTTAGCACAAAGACTTCTATAAAAAGAGTAATAGGTTTAAATTTCTGGCAAGGCTTTCAAAACAAAATGTATCTAAAGTTTATTTATTTTACTAAGTGGTTTTTAGTCACTTGCCAAGAACGGTACAAAATGGTGAGGAATCCAGAAATAATGGCCAAGTGAACAGTATGCAAATTTAACATGAAAAGCTTTGGAAAAAAACTGTCTCTTTCCAAGTAAAAACAATATCTATGCCTTGTAGAAGTTTTATGTATGGACTGATTTGACATACATGTAAGAAATTAATGGTTGAAGCTGACAATAAATGTGTTTCAACTATATCTATTCAGTCACTTTCATGGCATGGCTGTATTTATAAATGATGGCTTTAACTTTAATATGTAACTAAACATTATGACTGGCTGTTTTAATTTTGTCTGGCACCAGAGTCACAAGGTCTTCATATAATTGTCTTGCATACTGATTCTACTGAATACTTCTTGTAATTGTCTTGCATACAGATTCTACTGAATAAGAGTCAAAACCGATTTACAAAAAAGTTTAATTCATGGCAAATTTTAGTAAATAAAATATAGTCTACAATATATTAACACTTGTAAATAAAATGTGAACTGCGCTAAATCTACCTCGAATCTGTCATTAGTGTCAAATCCGGGCTATTTTCGGAAAAGATATCGGACAAAACTGTCGGTATGAACTCAAATAATATTTTTAACACTACATATCGCTTAAATACTTACTTACCTTGAGATTCGCTAACTGTCATTCTTTATACAATCGAAATAAATCATCAAATAATTGTTTCTGGTAGTTTCATTTTCTCCGCGACCTTCGATGTTTACAAATGGCGTGTCGATTCAAAGGGCGATAAATTATCAATCATTTAAATTTTTTAAAGAAACGGAATTGCAAAACACGGAAAGGTTTATAAATGTCACTTCATTTTTTTTCATGTGGCAAGGTAGAGTATATTTGAAAACAAGAAATGCATTAATTGCCGCGAACACGTGGTAACGTCCACCATTTTTTTTGTGACGTAACTTTAATCGATGTTTTCTCAAATGACGTAACGCCGAATTTGGACCCAAAATGTTATGGTGCGTCACATATGGTGATAGCACTGCAACATGCTGCAACATCAATAGTACAAAAACAATATGCTGCAACAGCAATAGTACTGCAACTGTATGCTGCAGCATTAACATCAATAATACTGCAACAGTCTCCTGCAGCGTTAATAGTTTTATTACTGTATGCAGCAATATCCACAGTGCTGAAACATCAAAAGCACATCAAAAATATACTGAAACACCAATAGTACTGCAACATCAAATATACTGCAACAATATTTTTAACATCAATATTACTGCTACAGTATCTTGCAGAATCAATAGTACTGTCACAATATGCTGCTGCACCAATAGTACTACAACAGTTTTATGCAACATCAATAGAACTGTAACAATCTGGTGCAGCATCAACTACTGAAACAATATGCTTTTGTATTAAAAGTACTGCAACAGTATATTGCTACATCAATAATACTGAAACAATATAATGCAGCATCAATACTAATCCAACTGTATGCTCCAAAGTGCATCAAAAGTGCTGCAACATCAACAGTACTGCAATAATATCCTGCAACATCAATAGTACTGCAACAGTACGCTGCAAAATCAATAGTTATAAAACAGTATACTGCAGCAACAGTAGTACTGCAACAGTTTACTGCAGCATCAGTATTACTGAAAAAATATGTTGCAGCATCAATTGCACTGCAACAGTATACTGCAGTATCATTGCAACATTACTGCAGCATCAATAGTACTGAATAATATGCTGCAGCATCATTGTACTGCAACATATGATGCAGTATCATATACTTCAAACATTTGCAGCAATATCATAGTACTGTAAAATTTGATACATATATACATTATCAACAATGATCGCATTCATAGTACTTCAAAAACATGTTGCAATATCAGTTGTACTGCAACAATATACAGTAATATCAATAGTTATGCAACAGTATGCTGCAATATCATTACTAATGAAACAATATGCAGCAATATCAATAGTACTGAAACAATATGCTGCAGCAACAACAATAGTACTGCAACAGTATGCTGCAGCATCAATACTACTGCAACAATAGTCAGCAGCATCAATAGTACTGAAACAATATTCTGCAGCAACATCAATAGTACTGCAAAGTATACTGCAACATAATAATACTGCAACAATAGTGCAGCAGCAATATACGCACAGAAATGAAATCAATAATACTGTACAAATGTGCAACATCATCAGTACTGCAACAGTTACTGCAGAATAAATTATGCAATAATTATGGTGCAGCATAATAGTACTGCAAAAGTAATGTATAATCAATAATACTGCTACAATATGCTGCAGCATCATTAGTCCTGCAACAGTGTACTGCAGAATCAACAGTTATGCAATAATTTGGTGCAGCATTAATAGTACTGCTACAGAATACAGCAACATCAATAGTACTGTAACAATATGGTGCAGCATCAATAGGAATGCCGAAGTATACTGCTGCATCAATAATACTGCAACAATTTTCTTTAGCATCATAAGTACAACAACAGTGTACTACAGCATCAATAGTACTACAACAATTTACTGCAGCATCAATAGTACTAAAACAATATGCTGCAGCACCAATAGTACAGCAACAGTATACTGCAGCAACAATACTACTGGAACAATATGGTGCAGCATCAATAGTACTGCTACAGTAACTGTATAATGCAGCATCAATAATACTGTAACAATATGATGCCGAATTAAACATACTGCAAAAGAATACTGTAGCATCAATAGTATTGCAACAGTATACTGTGGCATAAATAGTGTTGCAACAATAAGATGCAGCAGCAAAAGTACTGCATTTGTATGCTGTAGCATTAATACGACTGCAACTGCATGCTGCAACATTAACAGTACTACAACTATACGATACAAAACCAATAGTAATGCAATAGTATAAGGCAGCATCAATAGTACTGCAACAGTATACTGCAGAATCAGTAGTAGTGAATCAATATGCTATAGCATAAATAGTACTGCAACCGTATACTCAGCATTAATAGTACTGCAACAGTATAATGTAACATTAATAGTATTGCAAACATTTGCTACAGCATCAATACTACTAAAACTATATGCCGTAACATCAGTAGTGCTTCAAGACCAATAGTACTGCAACAATATACTATAACATCAATATTACTGCGCAATATACTGCAGCATGAATAGTACTGGAACAAAACACTGCAGCATCTATAATACTGAAACAATATACTGCAGCATCAATAATACCGCGATAATATACTGCAGCACCAATAGTACTGCAACAGCATACTGCATCATCAATACTACTGAAATAGTATGTTGCAGCATCAATAGAACTGCAACAATATGCTGCAACATCAATAGTACAGCAACATCAATAGTACTACAATAATATGCTGCAACATCAATAGTACTGCAACTAAATACTGTAACATCAATAGTGCTGCAACATCAGTAGTACTACAATAATATGCTGCAACATCAATAGTACTGCAACTAAATACTGTAACATCAATAGTGCTGCAACATCAGTAGTACGTCATTAATATACTGAAACATCAAAAGTACTGCAACATTATACTGCAGCATAAATAGTACTGAAACAGTATACAGCAGCAGCAATAGTACTGAAATAATATGCTGCAGAATCAATAGCACTGCATAACTATATTGCAGCATCAATGGTAGTGCAACAACATGCTTTAACATCAATAGTACTGCAACAATATACTGCAGCTTCAATACTACTGTAACTGTTTGTTTCAATATCAACAGTGCTGCAACAGTATACTGCAGCATAAATAGTACTGCATCAATATGCTCCTGCACAAAGAGTACTGCAACAGTATACTGCAGAATCAATAGTACAGCAACAATTTACTGCAGCATTAATAGTACTGCGTCTGTATGGTGCTTCATTAGTGTGTGTGTGTTCGGGTTTAACGTGTTTTCAACAATTTTTCAGTCATATTAACGACGGTGTCTACTTGTAGCAGTGAACACAATGCCCAACGTTATAGTGCTGCCTCACTGGAATATCACGCCGTAGACACGTGACATGATACCCCATCCTGTCACATTATACTGACAACAGGTTGACCAGTCCTAGCTCTACCCTCTTAATGCCAAGCGAGGAAGCTACTATTACCATTTTTCACGTCTTTGGTATGACGCGGCCGGAAATCGAACCCAGGACCTCCCGCACTCGAAGCGGACGCTCTTCCACTGCAACTGTATGCTGCAATATCAATAGTACTGCAAAAATATGCTGCAGCATCAATAGTACTGAAACAGAAATCTGCAGAATTAATAGTACTGCAACAGTATACTGTAGGATCAGTTGTACTGCAACAGTATACTGCAGATTTAATCGTACTGCACCATTATACTGCAGCATCAATAGCACTGAAACAATATGCTATAGCATACTGCAACAGTATACTGCAGCATCAATACTACTGCAACAATATGCTGCAAAATCAATAGTACTGCAACATCAATAGTACTATGATAATATGCTGCAACACCAATAGCTTTACAACTGTATGCCGCAACATCAATAGTGCTGCAAGATCAATAGTACTGCAACAAAATACAGCAACATTAATATTACTGCGCAATATACTACAGCATGAATAGTACCGCAACAAAATACAGCAGCATTAATAGTACTAAAACAGTATACTTCAGCATCAATAGTACTGAAATGATATGCTGCAGCATCAATTGCACTGCAACAGTTTATTTCAGCATTAAAGTTACTACAATAATATGCTTCAATATCAATAGTACTGCAACAATATACAACAGCATCAATACTACTCTAACTGTACGCATCAAAATCAGCAATGCCGCAACAGTATACTGCAGCATCAATATAACTGCACCAATATGCTGCTACATCAAGAGAACTGCAACAGTATACTGCAGCATCAATAGTACTACAAACATAGAATACTGCAGAACTGATAATACTGCAACAGTATACTGCAGACTCAATAGTACTGCAACAGTATACTGCAGCATAAATAGTACTGCACCAGTATACTGCAGCATCAATAGTACTGAAACAATATACTATAGCATACTGCAACAGTATACTGCAGCATTAATAGCACTGCAACAGAATATTGCAATAGTAGTATAATAATTGTTTGTGCGAGCTCAATTCTGACCCCCCTGACCCCTTGTCCCTATTCTATAAGTGGACTTTAATCTTACCCTAAACTTAAAATACTAACTTTGCGAAGCTGGAACCTTCGGTTGCCCCTTGTACCCTTGATACCCTGAAAATCTTTTAAATCTTTAGTTAAACCAAAATGAAAACCTTTGGTTTAACCAAAAAAGATTAGTCTTTGTCCAGACTGACCCTTTACCCCTATTCTAAAAAATCCAATGTCGGACAATTTAAAACCTATGGGTTTTAAACAGACTAAAAAGTTTTAAACATATATAATATAAGATGAGTTTACAAAATAAAATATATTGTTTGAAAGAAAGAAAATTTACAGATAATGTAAATCCCCCACTAGTTATAACAAAAAATGGGAGAAAAATGATAAAAGCTACCTGTTCATTTTGTGGAAAAATGAAATCAAAGTTTGTTAAAAGTACAGGGGGTAAATTTAGATTTTCCCAAAAAAGCAATGTTACCTTTATTACCTAAGAAAGGTTTAACACTTCCAGGATATAATTATTGTGGGCCAGGAAACCCCCTAGATAATGGACCCCCTGTCAATAAACTGGATGCAGTATGTATGGACCATGATTTTTGTTTATGACAGTAGTGTAAAAAAGGGAAACATGGATAAGCAAATGCTTTCCAATTTAAAATAAAACTAAATCAAAAACATTTGGAGAAAAGATTGCAAAACATTTAGTTGTAAAACCAGCCATCAAACGAAATACACACTTGGTCTCGGACAAAAATCAAAAACGGGAAAAGGGGGAAGAGTATACCCCGGAATCACATGGAGCGATAAAATTAGCAGAAAATTACACAAACCAATTAAAAGAAATTTAGGAAACGAAGAGTGATAGTTAATGATATTGATGATACTTGGTCAGCTGATTTAGTTGACATGCAAGCTTTTTCAAATATAATAAAGGAGTAAAGTATTTGTTAACCGTTTTTGATTATTTAGTAAATATGCTTGGGTTATTCCATTTAAAGATAAAACCGGAGAATTTGTTACTGAAGCATTTGAAAAAATAATTTCTGAAGATAGAATTCAGGGACAAAAGTCCCCGAAGGACTGCAAGGATTCCACAAAATTTATGGGTAGATGAAGGAAAAGAATTTTATAATAAAAAGTTTGAATCATTTTTGAATAAAAAAAAATTAATATGTATCATACATTTAATGAAGGAAAGGCTGTAGTAATAGAAAGATTTAATAGAAGTTTAAAAGAAATAATGTGGAAATTTTTTTACAGAAAATAATATTATACTTATTAGATAATTTGCAGGATATGGTTGATAATATAACAAAAAAAAACATTCTAGTATAAAAATGACACCAACCGAAGTAGTAAAAACTTAAATAACGGTACTGTTTACTTTTAATTTTATGGTGATTTAAGATACCAAAGACCCAAAGCAAAATTTAAAATTGGTGATCGGTTCGCTTATTTTAACTTAAAAAGACATTTGAAAAAGGATATACACCAAACTGGACAGAGGAAATATTTAAATTTATAAAATTAATAATACAAATCCCAAAAACATACACTATTAAAGATTTAAATAATGGAAATAGTTCAAGTTCCATTTTATGAACAAGCACTTTTACCTACTACACAAAAAAGTTTTAGATAGAAAAAGTTATTAGACGAGACTATAAGAAAAAACAAGCTTTAGTAAAATGGAAAGGTTACAATGAAAAATTTAATAGTTGGGTTTCCCGTTTAGCGATCTTGAACAATTTAATTAGAAATAAAAAGTTTAATTATAAAAAATGAGCAATAAAATCTAATTTCTAATAATAATGGAATAGAAACAATAGATCAATTAATTATTCACTTAACTAAACTAGCTGCTGCTTACAGAAAAAAGTTATAAATTTTGTGTGGAGAGTAAGTACTGGGTTAATATTACAGCAGGTGTTTTTGGTTGTTCAGCTGCATTAGCACTTGTTCCAGCTATTCCTATATTTGTAGCAGTTGCTGGTGCTGTTCCATCAGTAATTACCATATTTACTAACAGACTAAAACTTGACGACAAAAAATTTATTTAAAAGCACATCATCACAAAATAAAACAACTTATAACAAAAGCACGGATTGGAAAAGTAAATAAAGAAGATCCAAATAAAGTTATTTAGGTTTATTTTCACAATACTATTAGAAATGCAGAAAAAAAAAAATTATTCAACACCTCTGAAATGCACATGAAGGAATTTAAACTTAACGGATTAAAAAAAAAAAGAAGAAGAGCTGTATTAAATTTTACATGCGTTTTTTGAGATTTTTTTTCTATAAGTATATTATTAGAGGGTTTAAATTTAGAAAGGTTTGATAGAATGATTATACCAAAATTATCTAGCACTTTAGGAGAAATAATGAATCCAGACAAAAATTCATATAAAAAAAGTTTTAAAAGAAAAAATGTTATTAAATCAAACTTAATCAAATTGTTAGCGATGAATATAAAAATCATGTCATTGATAAATTACAAAAATGTTATAGATCCTTATCTTTTAAAAAATAATTTATTTGAATGGAACTGCGGTTGCCTATTAACTGAAGAAGAAAAATGTGAAAGATTATGTGATTGCCCCAGACCAAATAATATTCGAAACAATCCTAAAAAAGTTATTGCAACCGATTGTGACATAATGAAGAAAAAACATTATAAAAGCACTTATGCAGCATCCAAAGACCTTAATATTAATTCAGGGTTAAATAACAATTTTGCTGCAAAGGAAAAAACCAAGTTAAAAGTGGAATATCAAAACCCAGCGGAAAAGATATAAATTTAAATTTTTTAAAATTATCTTAAAGATAATTTAAAACTTTATTTATTTTATTATTTTTTTAATCCTTTTTTCCTTAGTGATTTTTTTTCTAAATATAATATATAGATGGAAATCGAGGAGATCTACAAAACAATATTATAAAAATTTGAAATTAAAATTATATATAGACAGATCCAAAAAATCAATTATATTTAACTATAAACGACTCTTATGAAATATTAAAATCTGAACTTTAAAACTTTTAAAAGGTATAAAATTAACTTTTGTTTTAAAAATAACTTTTGCAAAAAATGGATAAAACTGATACAATATTTTAAATCAGCTTATTTTCAATAAAAGGGCCCTTTAGAAATTATTAACACAAACGAAATAAAAAGAACTTTACATCAAGCTTTTGATTAAATAAAAAATAGAATTGGTAATTGGATTTTGAAGGAAGTGGCTGGAGAATAGTGTCAGTTGATGCTCATTATATAAATAGATATAAGTTTAGTCCATTGGCTGCTTCAAGTTATTTAGAATTACCAAAACCATTACAAAATTCAATGAAAGGATTATTAATATAAAGACGATGATAATGAATGTTTTAGATGGTGTCATTTAGCTTATAAATTTCCTGTAACAAAAAATTCTGAAAGAGTTTCAATTTTTAAAAACATATAAACGATCTTGATTATACTGGAATTAAATTTCCTGTTACATTAAATCAAATACCTAAAAAAAGAAGTTTTAATGAAATATCATTTTTAAAATATTTGGTTATGAAGGGAAAAAAGTATTTATCCATAGTACATATCAAAATATCAATACGAAGAACACTTTTGACTGTTGCTAATTTCTAATGATAATAAAATGATAAAATAAATGATAAAATAACTGGATGATGACTGTAAACCCTCCCAAGAAATGTAGTTCAACATTATGTTTGGATAAAAGACTTTAAAAGATTAATGAATAACAAAACAAAAAAAACAAACAAGAAACATTTTTGTAAAAGTTGCTTACAACATTTTTACTCAAGAAGGAATATTAAATGAACATATTCCCAAATTGTTTAGCATTAATGGTACCCAAGGTGTAAAAAAAATGCCAAAAGAGGGAGTAAAGTCAATTTAAAAATTATCATAAAGGTTTTAGCAGTACCTTTTGTAATTTATGCTGATTTTGAATCAAAAACTAAAAAGTTTTAACTGCTTTACCATCAAATGAATCTTCATTTACTGAAGATAACAAAATTTATATAGATTGTTTGGTTACGGCTTAAAGTTGTTTGTTGTTATGACGATAAATATACTAAACCAACCCAGATTTATAGAGGCCCCAATGCAGTTTTCAAGTTTATTGAAAAAATGCTTGAGGAAAAAGGAATATTGTAAAGAAATATTTAAAGAACATTTTAACAAAGAACTAAGAATGTCTAAAAATGATTCAACCGAATTTAAAAAAACAAAAGTTTTGTCATATTTGTGAAAAAGAATATAAGGAAAATGAAAATCCTGTCCCTGACCATTGTCATATAACAGGAAAATTCAGAGGAAGTGCTCACTCAGAATGTAAAATTAATTTTAAACTAACACATAAAATTCCTGTTATTTTTCATAATTTTTAAGAGGTTATGGACGGTCATTTTTTATGCAACAAATAGGGAAATTTAAAAAAGAAATTAATGTTATTCCTAACAATATGGAAAGATATATGGGATTTATGATTTCTGACTTGGTCTTTATTTATTCATTCAATTTATGTCTCAATCATTGGATAACCTAGTAAAAAAATATTCCAGAATTTAAATACTTATCTCAAGAATTTGATTGTGAAAACATTAATTTATTAAAGACAAAAGGTGTTTATCCATATGATTACATGGATTCATTTAAAAATTCAAAGAAACAGAATTACCTTCTAAAGAAGAGTTTTATTCAATTTAAATGAAACTAATATTTTTGATAATGAATACGAACATGCTAAAAATATCTGGAAAAAAAATTTAAAATTAAAACAATGGGAGAAAAATCATGATTATATTTAAAAACTGATGTATTACTTTTTAGCTGATGTATTTGAAAATTTTAGAAAATTATGTTTAGAGTACAACAAATTAGATCCTTGTCATTATTTTAAGTAGTCCGGGGTTAGCTTTTGGGGTGCAATGTTAAAAATGACTGGAATTAAGTTAGATTTAATAACTGATATTGATATGTATCTTTTTTATTGAAAAGGGACTGAGAGGAGGAATAAGTTATATTTCAAACAGATACAGTAAAGCAAACAATAAAAATATGAAGGATTATAATTCAAAAGAAGAAGAAAGCAAATACATTATGTACCTTGACGCCAATAACCTTTACGGTTGGGCTATGTGTCCCAAACCTTTACCCCCTGGGAAACTTTAAATTTATATCCGAAAAACAAATTTAAGAAATTAATTGCAAAATGTTTTAAAAAATAACTTTTATAGTTGAATGTGATCTTGAATATCCAAAAGAATTACATAAAACCCACAACGATTATCCTTTAGCTCCTGAAAAAATTAAAATACCAGATCAATGGCTTTTCTGATTTAGTAAAAATATTAAAACAGATTTGAAAAAGGAAAAGTAATGTAAAGAAGTTGGTTCCCAAATTTAATGAAAAAAACAAAATTATGTTTGTTCATTATAAAAAATCTTGAACTATATACACAATTAGGGTTAAAAGTAACAAAAATACATAAAATATTAACTTTTTACGAAAATCCTTGGTTTAAAAAAGTATATTGATTTTAACAAATCAAAAAAGATCTAAAGCAAAAAATTCATTTTGAAAAGGACTTTTTTAAGTTAATGAACAACTCTGTATTCGGTAAGACCCATGGAGAATTTACGTAAGAGGGTTAATATTAAATTAACTCATGATGAAAATATTTTATTAAATACATAGCCAAACCTTCATTTGTTAGTTCAACGATGGGTTTTAAATCTAACCTTTTTGGTATTCATAGAATAAAAGAAAGTTTTGTTATTAAACAGGGCCTTGTTATGTTGGAATGTGCATTCTAGATTTATCAAAATATTTATGTATGATTTTCATTATAATTACATTAAGGAAAAGTACGAGAGTAATTGTAAATTATTGTTTATGACATGATTCATTATGTTTTGAAATTAAAAACCAAAGATGCGTAATAAAGCTTTTATAAGGACAAAGATTTATTTGATAATAGTGATTACGATAACAACCAAAATTTTATTTCGATAATAATAAAAAAGTAATTGGAAAATTTAAAGATGAAGCTGCCGGTTTTAGTAAATTTTTGAAATTGTCGGATTAGAAGTAAAAGTATTCTTATTATTAGAAAACGAAGTTTAACATTTTAAAAAAAGTAAAGGAATTAAAAAACTTATTGTTAAGAAAACATTGTTCATAAAAATTACAAAGATTACTTTGTTTAATTCAACCCAAAGTAATCACACCTTTAAAGTTATTCGTTCTGATAAACACAATCTTTCCAGTTATGTTATAAATAAACATCTTTATCATGTTATGATGATAAAAGATTTTATTCTTGATAATGGTATTGATACATTAGCTTATTCTTAAAATTAATTAAAGTTTTTATTAAAGTTTTTATTAATGTTTTTATTAAATTAGAACCATAAATTGTTAACTGAATATTTTTAACGTTTAAAGAATTAATATAAATAACATCATTTATTTTAAATTTATTTTAAAAAAATTAGTAGAAATAGATTCATTTTTTCTGTTATTTTTTACATCGTAAAATTTGAGAATTTCATTTTTTTTTATTTTTTGTTGTAATTTAGCTTCTCCTTTATCTAATTTAATTGCATCAACAAGAATAATTAAAATGCAATTAAAATTAAATTCTTACATTATTACCTTTTTGAAAATAAACCAGGACTAGCATTTACAGTTTTCCATTGAAATAATCCACCATCAGTATCTTGGGTATAACATGTTAAAAACAATGGAGGTTTTCTTATAAATTGCCCCTTTCTATTTGTTTTTCTATTTTATTTACTTTTTCATTTATATTATTGAAAAATTCCCATTATATTAATTATTCCAGTTAAATAAATGTCCTTTTTTATTAAATAATTTATAATAGGGTTTTTTCATTTACTCTTTTATTATGAATTTTTAGTAATTTTTATACATAAATCATACAACGGTACTTTTATCTTTGTACATTTTAATAAAAAAAAAAACAATTTAAAATCCGCAAAGCATACTGTTTTGTTTGATATTGAACATTGTTGTATTTTACATTTGGTATATACTGAATTACTTCTTTCGGGGGGAGGAAGTCCAAAAGGGTCAAAGTATATTTTACCAATATAACAAACCCCAAAGTGTTCCAGGACCAAAGAGTCGTCCAATTTATAATTCCACATTCAAAACCTTTTCTTTTAATTTTGGTAAAATTATTTCTATAAATACACCCCTAAGTTTTTAATTTTTAATTGTTTTACCCATTGTTCAATTTCAAAAGTTAGATATTGGTTTGTTTATAAAAAATTTTATTTTTTTTTTTCTATAGGAATTCGTCTGTAAGGTCTCCCCTGTGAATCAATCTGTAGTCCTTTTCCACTTAACAAAGATGTAATCAAAGGTATTCCTAGACTAGCAGCCAACAACCTAAAAGCCACCGTCTTGTTTTTGTTTTTGGTTAATTTAATCACTCCAGATCCTACTAGTTGCTTTCTTTGATTAGGTGTAAGATATGGTGATATCATATTTCTCTTATCTTTTGCTACTGAAATAATACCATTTCCAAGTTTTTACTAACACCAGTACGGCTTTGTCAGATAAAGCACCAATGCCTAAAGGGGCTAATATTTTTGGAGCTATTTTTGCTGCCATTGGAAGAATTGTTTTTCCTAACAAACAGCCAAAGCTCTAAAAATCCACCATTTTGACCTTGACGGGGACATTTGTTTTTTCGAAATTGTAATTTCTAATCCCTTCTTATTTGCAACAGCTTTTTTATTTGATTTAATTTGTGTTTTTGTTAATAATAAAGGGAAGTTTCCACGTAATTGTTCATGTTTTAATCTAAAAGTATGTGAATTTTGTTGTTGTAGGCTCGGGCTAAATTTTCCTTTGTCCATCTGTAAGGTTTAAATTTTTTATATTCAATATAATTTGATGACATTATATACTTTATATTTATTTTAATTTTTATATTTATTTTAATTTATATTTATTTTATTTAAACAATAACAAGTTCATTTCCAATAGTATTTATTCAACTGTTTCCTCATATAATCAATTGCGTAAATACGATATTTTGCACGGGGGAAATGCAGTTAAACTTAATTGTTATGTAATCTGCTTAGGATCTTCTGTAGTTAAATTCCTTTTTATATTCCAAGTTTAAAATGAACAAATCCATACAAACTATTAAGTTTGATCTAATTTAGCAGACTTCCGTAGTCTTATTATTTTGTTTAATAATAATTAATTACATCATCATATATTCTTGAAAATACTTGTTTATTCTGTTTCTGGATAAAAAACACCATTACCAACTTCGAGACGACAAGAACTCAAAATAGAATTATAATCATCATCTGCTGCATTAAGTTTAAATGTATCTAATAAATGTGGATTCATTTCTTGATTATTACTTTTATCAGGTCGTTGTAATAAACAAATAATGTTGTGGTTTTGTTAACCAGCCGTTATTCTAAAAGTTGTATTTAAACTGTTGTGTATCAGTTGATTGCGTCATCATTTCCCTAGGTATGACCATCTTGCTTTTGTAAATCTTTCAGATATTAGATTAAGTCCAAATTCATTAAAAACCAAACGTGGAACCCATAGAATTAATTTTGTTACAATTTCTTTTACCTGGATCAGCAGCATTAGCTCTAAAATTAATTCATCATCATCTGTCAGCTGTAGTGTTATTGAATTTGACTTGGAGGTAAAATATTAGTTTCTAAACCCTGAAAAAATGAATAATTATTTAATGGAATTTTAGCATTTACCTCATTATTTTCTTGATTAAATCCTTTCTAATAGAAAAACCGAATTATTATCAGCAGCAGCAGTATCAGTAGTATCTAAATAGATTAAATTTATTTGTTCCAGTTGATTTTACATAATTTCAGATTTCAAACCAAATTTTCT
>NW_026459265.1:0-55499 GCF_021730395.1 Mercenaria mercenaria | reverse complement strand
TGTGTACAGCTGGTCGTTTCTGTAATACAAGAAATGTTTCAGTCGACCACACAAAGTGATGATGTTTCCTTGATCAAAGTGTAAGTGAAAAATAACGCGTGTAATGACGTAGAATACAAATGCCTTGTTGTAGAATTTTTCCGACGTTGTTCATATAAAAATGTTGATAATTCGTTAACTTATACAATACATAAAATGTCTCGCTATTTACTACATCCAAAACTAATGCAGATATTGAATTGAAAATTCACACGTGTCTTCGGGTTTATAAATCTAAGTGATAGCATCAAGTCCCATAACAGTGACATGCATTTTGGCCAAATTATGTCCCTTTTGGGTGTTTGAAAATCCTCGTTAAAGTTTTGCGTGCAAGTTACTATCTCCAAAACTAATGCGGATACTGGATTGAAACTCTATAGATATTTTATCATTTAGGGTAATATTCCTGCTTCTGGGACAACGATTCGAATAGTCGAACATTGGCTGTCTTATAGACAGTTTTTGTTATCAGTAAGGTATGAACTCGTTGACAACAAAACAAGAATATTTTTCAAATACAAACATGTGTCCATTCACCCTTTACATTAAAAAGACATTACAAAAAATCTCGTTCATGTATACGTAAAAAGGCTTACCTGTACAATTCTCATTGGACACACCATTACAGTTAGGTATGCTACTACAACTGTCACTGTCTGGCATACACACTCCATCGTCACATCTCTGCTCATTGGCAGCACAATTTGCTAGAGAAAATACAGAAATGTAAAAAAAAAAAAAAAAAAAACATATAAAAAATTACTGTTGCCTTTGCTATTTGCGTGCGTGCGTGCGTTTATGCGTTTTCGGGTTTAAGTGCCTTTTCTAACAATTTACTCTCATACAAATGATGGTGTCTACTTGTAGCAGTGAGCACTATGCCCATCGTTTTAGTGCTGCCTCACTGAAGGCACATGACACGATACCAAACCTAGTAACATTATACTGACACCAGTCCTAGTACTATCCTCTAATGCTGAGCACCAAGTGAGGAAGCTAATAATACCATTTTCACGTTTTTGGTTTGACGCGGCCAAGCAGCAAGCCCAAGACCTCTCACACACGGAGCCCATCCGATTGGCTATAGAGGCGGTTGAGAAATGGAAGACAGTCACTTTGTTTACAATATACGAGTGTAAATATTACTTTAGAATTTTGTATTTGTGCGTAAAATCATCAAGTGCAAGATTACGAATAGGTTAATTTACCGTGGGAACAGGCAAATGCAAACATTATCCGGACGGTATCTACAGAATGAAACTAAATAGTTTTACGTATGCATAATGTTAGTCTAATAACTTCCTTGTTAAAATTAGTTACATACTCTGACGGTGGGTTATGAAAACTCTGATACGATAGTTAATGGTATACTCTGATACGGTGGTTATTGACAGACTGTGATCTGGTGGTTATTGACAGTCTATCATACGATATTATTGGTAGGATGTAATCCCGTGGCTATTGATAGACTGTGATACCGTAGATATTGACAATATGTGTTACGATGGTTATTGACAGTCTGTGATACGGTGGTTCACACTATGTACCCGGATAATCTTGACTCTGTTCAGCGACCCTAACTCAGTACCAACATGGCGGATGTAAAGACGATACAACTTTGTTTTCTGTGTAATTTCGATATATAAAGGAATGTTTCGGTTGTTATATCTGTCTCCATTGATCAGGTGTATATTTATTTTAAAATGTATCATGTTAAATATATAAACCCTTGTGTTTTCAGGTGGAATACCGACGAACAAGGCAAACTTTTCAATGAAAAAAAATAACAACAACAAAAAATCTTAAAAAATACTTACATGCTTTCGATGCCTCTACTATTTTGTTGTTTAGAAGCAAAAATATACTGCTTTATAGGCCCGTTTACACTATGTTGTTAACCCACTACATGCTGACAAAATGCATGTCCAAATGTACTGACAGCGAGAAAAGGGATAAAAACTTCGAGTTGATAAAAACCGAACTCGATTTACAACCGAACTCGGTTTACATGAGGAATTGATAAAAACCTAACTTACACGAAATCGCGGGAAGGATAAACACCTAACTGACTAGTATTCTATAGAAATGAATGAGTTGACACGTAAATGGTCTGATTATTGTCAACATTACTTTACTTCATAAGCGGTATTGTCTTCAAACTTTGTTATTAATTTTACAAGATGTTATATGTATGCCCACTACAGTCAAATATTTTTTCATAATTTTAATATTATGCAAATAGCAATGTTTGCAAAAATCTGGATAAACCCTCAAAAATAATTTAATATAAAAGTCAACATTATTATATAGTTATAAGAAATTATTTAATACCATCGATGTTCGAAGTTCTGTAACCCCCAACCCTCTCTCCCTCCATCTCTCTCTCTCTCTCTCACAATGTTTCAGAAGAATTGCGTTTGTTTCAAATCTTGTATATCTTAAGAGATTTTATAGAGGTGCTAATGGAGTATTTTGATGTTGTTTAAATGGGATTAGATTTATGATTAATTATTATATATATGATATTTTTCAGACGGTAAGTAGGGAACAAAAGTGTGTGTGCGGGGGTGGGGGGATGCATGGACTGACAGGGCAGGGATGTTGTCCATAGTCGAATTCCACTCGCTCGGATTTGTAATATTAAACCTTCATGAAACTGCAAATAGACTGGAGAGTTCTTTATTTAGGACAATGAAAAGAAAACCGTATCACAGTTACTGTGGTAAAAACTAAGCTGTTAAGGTATTTGCCTTTTAAGGTTTATAAAAGTCACTGTCCATGCAATGGTGCAAAGCCAGATGAATTCAGAGAAAGACTCTTAAAACGTTCCGACTTGTTTTTAGTCATACTTGAGAATTCTGTGTGCTTTTAATTTTCATTTGACTGACTACTGGCTCCCATATTTTTTATGACAGTGACGTTTTGTCTCAGCAGTTGGAATTCTATTAACAAACTTGTCGAAATACTTTTTTAAGTTGTTTACGTTTCTGATTTTTTTTCACAGTCACCGAGTTACAGTGTGGACGAGACCTAGCCAAAGAACCAATCAGATCATGGAAAGTGATGCTTAAAGACACAGATGTATGTTTGTTTTCTAAAACTGCAGCAATCGAGAGGCCCTCAGCAAATATATCACGGATTTCATGCATTAAATTATCTTTATCACCTACATACACTTGAAACAACACACAATCTAAATGATATTTTTTGTTTTCTCATTTTATACCTGAAAAAGTCTGCTTGTCCGCGGACACACAGAATAAAAAATGCACTTGTCCGCCGGTAAAAAATCACGAGTTGGACAAGTTGGACACAGGAATCCCACATCCCTGCAGGAGTGGGTGGGTCAAAGAACTTCGAGCATTTATAGTTCATACATAAAGCACAGACAAACAGCTATGTTTTCGTTTGGTTAGGTGTTTATCCATTCTAAGTTCGTATTTATCCAGCACTGTTTCCTATACCAGTCAGGAATTATCCGCAAATCTAAACCCACCTCATAATCAATACAGTTATTAAGCTATAAAAATGAATTTCAAACTTTGATATTGTTAAACATTGTCAAAGAGATGTTTATTGAACTGATACAGTTGCTAAGTATGGTCTTATTGCAATTTCTGGTACTTTAAAACAGTTAGAAACATAAAACATGTTCATTTTGAAGACTTCTTTGAGTACATTTTAATGAATTCCAGCCACATAATGTGACTTGTCGATTGAAATATTTAGTACACAGAACGTGTTATCAATACGGGATATTATGGCTATCAAAAGTTTTACGCTAACATTGCATACTAACATAAAAACATGAAAAAAAGACAAGGAAATTAACTACATACATCGTCTTTCTGTCAATCATGTTGGCACAGAGTTAGGGTCGCTGAACAGAGTTAGGATTATCCGGGTACATAGTGTGTGGTTATTGACAGGAGGTTATACCGTGGTTATTGACACTCTGTGATACGGTGGTTATTGACAGGCTGTGATACCATGGTAATTGACAGGTTGTGATACGGTGGGTATTGACAATATGTTGACCGGATGTGATACCGTGGTTATTGACAGACTGCGATATGGAGGTAATTGACAAAGTCTGATACGGTGGTAATGGACAGACTGTGATATCACGGTTATTGACAGGCTCTACGGTGGTTATAGAAGACTCTGATACGGTGGTTACTGACAGGCTCTGATACAATTATAGTAATTAATAGGCTCTGATACGGTGATTACTGATAGGCTCTATTACTGCGGTTATTGATAGGCTCTGATACGGTGGTTATTGATAAGGCTCTGATACGGCGGTTATCAATAGGCTTTGATATTGCGGTTATTGAAAGGCTCTGATACAGTGGTTATCGATAGGCTCTGATTTGATGGTTACTAGTATTGACAGGCTCTGATACGGTGGTTATTAATAGGCTCTGATACGGGGTTTATTGATAGGCTCTGATACTGCGGTTATTGCTAGGCTCTGATACGGTGATTACTGAAGGCTCCGATACGTTGGTTATTGACAGGCTCTGATACGGTGGTTATTGAAAGGCTCTGATACTGCGGTTATTGATAGGCTCTGATACGGTGGGTAATTATTGATAGGCTCTGATACGGTGATTATTGATAGGCTCTGATAGGCTCTGATACGGTGATTATTGATAGGCTCTGATACGGTGATTATTGATTTTGATTCGGTGGTTATTGGCAGGCTCTGATACCGTGGTTATTGATAGCCTCTGATACGGTGGTTATTGATTTTGATTCGGTGGTTATTGACAGGCTCTGATATGGTGATTATTGATAGGCTCTGATACGGTGGTTATTGATTTTGATTCAGTGGTTATTGACAGGCTCTGATACCGTGGTTATTGATAGCCTCTGATACGGTGGTTATTGATTTTGATTCGGTGGCTATTGACAGGCTTTGATACATGGTTTATTGATAGTCTCTGATATTGCGGTTATTGAAAGGCTCTGATACGGTGATTACTGAAGGCTCCGATACGTTGGTTATTGACAGGCTCTGATACGGTGGATATTGAAAGGCTCTGATACTGCGGATATTGATATGCCCTGATACGGTGATTAAATAGGCTCCGATACGGTGGTTATTGATATTGATGCGGTGGTTACTGACAAGCTCTGATACGGGGGTTATTGTCATGCTCTGATACGGCGATTATTAATAGGCTCTGATACGGTGGTTATTGAAAGGCTCTGATACTGCAATTATTGACAAGCTGTGATACTGTGATTATTGACAGAATCTGATACGAAGGTAATGTCAGACTTTCATAGGTAGATGTCTATTTTTCACAAAAAAAGTTTTGATTACGCACCTGTCTTAAGGTATTAGGCCCCTAATAGCAGTGTTTAAAAATGGCATTTGCTTGGTATATTCTTACAGCTGACCGTGCTTCGCACTTATATGCAAATTTTAAAAAAATTTTACCCTGCCGTTTTTATAAAATTTGTGTAATTTATCGTATTTCCTAAAACTCAAGTAGAGACAAATTTCAAAGTGGTGGCCTTTATCCAAAACGTTTTCAGAGAATTTATTATTCCATTATTTTGTATGAAAGAAACAGCAAACTATTGTCAAACAATCATAAAACTTAAAATAAAAACTGTCAATATCATTTTTTCTAGGGTGCCTCGAGTAAACGGATTTAATCAGACAGAATTCCAACTCCAATATTGAAAAATTATGGTTGAATCCTGTGGGTCTGTTTTGAATTTTATTCACTTCATTCAAAAATAACCTTGGGGCAGAAGTAAAACCTACCTACATTTCTTCCACAATATGTAATCTAAAGAATGAAGGCAAAATAGAGAACTTTTACCGCATGTAACTCAGTATTTTTAAAGATGTCTAACTCTACTCCTTCTGTTTTACAGGTAAATTCACTTTTAACAGCATGAAATCGCATATTAAATGATTTTTTCCCGTTTTTGTACAATAAATCAATAACAAGTCTTGAAAGAAGTAAACCTTACTAGAAAAAAAGGAAAACAAGGGGAAAAAAGTTTGGTCCCAGTAGGGCTTGAACCTACGCCCCCCTGAAAATTGCTGTCAAAGTAGGTTTATGGTACGAATTGAATACTCTTCAAAAAGGAGGTACTCTATTATGGGCCTAATACCTTAAGACAGCTAGCACCAGACCATTGGCAAGACAAGCGACAGTCGGTGTATTTGTTTCATACCCTGTGTTACATACCACCCCAGCCGTTGCTCCATACGTAGAATTAGTTGCATCGTTGAGAGCAAGTGTGCCATCTGTGATGTTTGGTAGGATTCCACATTCTATATACAAAATCATACATTTCATAGATATTTGTAGTGAAATAAATAGGTTACTCTTTCGCAATACCCATTAATTAATTCAAATCTACGACGCTAATTCTCAGTTTAGCGTTTAAATAGTTTTATAGGAATAAGCAGATAATGAGATTGGCTTTTTAAGTACTAGATATCTCCTCCCTAAATGTTTTGTTTAGCATTCACCGCCATCTTGATTAAAGTACAGTTTCTGAAAAATGTATATATTATCAGAACACCAGGTTACACGTTCAGCACCACAATTCAAAACAAATGATGCTAGCGGCTCTGTTGCTGAAATATGATTTATTTATATATTAGCTGAAAGCTAAAGAATGACACATTATTAAAATGAAAAAGAACTCTCATGTGGACTTACCATTTATATAAATTAATACATTTAATTTTAAAATCATTGGTAACAAATGTACATAGGTTGCTTTTACTCGAAACAAATGATTTGGAAATTTAGATCTGACCAAACCCCACATAGATTAAGGCGTACTCATGTTACTAAATAAGAAAACGCCAACCCGCAGACGTTTTTGTAATCTTTTCACATTGACAGAATATGCAAAGGAATTATTGATTTATAAATATTCAAAGATTTTTGTAAACACTTAAAATAAAGTTAAGGTTAAACTTAAGTTTTAAAAGTTTAAAATTAACATAGAACGATCAATTGTACTTGTATGGTAAAAATGTACATCCTTTTAAAACATGCCGAATTTGAAACAAAACCCGTTTAATCGTCGTCAACTATAATTCTAAACAAATACTGGATAGGGGCAGAATAGGGTGGAGGTCCTGACCCCCAATGTGTCTGTGCGCAAATATCATTGTTATGTTTAAATATAATGCGGTATATACTCACAATCAAGGCCTATGAAGAAATATCCTTCTTGATCCGCCGTACTATTGTTGATGAAGTCCACTCTAGTATAAAGCTTGGCTATTTTGTTTGTTTCTATTTCGTTTTTGTAGTGACTTTCACAATTGAGTTCAGTTATAGTATTATTAGATTTGTCTACGAATTTGAGACTTTGCTCACAATGTCTCTCGTCTAAATATAAGTCTGTATTAAGCGTGTAAACACGTATGTTAGCTGTGCATGAATAAGTTTCTAGAGAACAGGAACAAAATTCATGTCCGGTCGTGACGCTTGGGTAGTTCTCATTGGTAATGTATAATGGTAGATTGTCCGACAGTAGCTTTGTTCCAGTGGAACAGATATTTGTTACTCTCGTTTCTGCAAGATAATTTACATACCGTTGATAAAGAGTGAATACTCTAGCTGAATATTGAAGCTATTCCTGCTTTAAAATAAAATCTGACCAAGATTCATACTGACGAAAAATTTTCAATAGAAACAAAATAAACTCAATGAACTATTCACATAACATATGTGATATACGTTGTCAACCCTAATAATCACACATACTTACTCGGTATAAAAAAGTATTGTAGAAAAACGTATGATGTGTCTTTAACTCCGTACGCACAGAAACTCCGCTTGTCTTGAAAAGATGATAGACTACAAGTTGATTGACCAGAACAAGTACGCCGCAATGTCTGAATGTCAGCTTCACTGGCGTATTCTAAACAGTCTGTACTAGTGTATTTGTTACAACAGGTACCTTCACATCGGACATCATAGGCATACTGCAATGATTGGACCGCTATCATCTCATCCCCTACACACGTCAGATCAACACTGGCAACGAGATCGCAACTTGTAACATTTCTTAACGTTTCCACATCAGAAAGTTCGGCTTGCATAAGAGGACAAAAATATGTTAGAATTAACATTTAACTTATGCATATTTTATGAAGGCGTGTTTGTTTTAAGGTTTGTAAATGACAAGTTAAAACAAGAGGGCCAAGATGGCCCTAGGTCGCTCACCTGAGAAACATACCATAACATTTTAAACATGTTTGACCTAGTGACTTCATGGAAACAAATATTCTGGCCAATTTTCATTAGGATTGGACCAAAAATGTGGTCTCTTGAGTTTAAAAAAGTATTTTACTTTTTGACCTCACATGACACATATTCAAAAATGACCTAGATTTGATCAAGGCAATCATTTTAATCAAATTTCATGAAGATCAATTAAAAATACAGCCTCTATTGCATACACAAGGTTTTTCTTTGATTTGACCTAGTGACCTACTTTTTAAGCCCAGATGACCCATATTTGAATTCGACAAAGGTTTTCATCAAGGCAATCATTCTGACCAAATTTTATGAAGTTCAACTGAAAAATACAGCTTCTGTCGCATACAAAATGTTTTTCTTTGATTTGACCTAGTGACCTACTTTCTGACCCCAAAAGAACCATTTTCAAACTTAACCTAGATTTTATGAAGGTAATCTTTCTCACCAAATTTCATGAAGATCAATTGAAAAATACAGCCCCTATTGCATACACAAGGCTTTTCTTTGTTTTGGTCTAGTGACCTACTTTTTGACCTCCGTTGACCCATATTCAAACTCGACCTAGATTTCATCAAGTCAATTATTCTTTCTAAATTTCATTAAGGTCAATTGAAAAATACAGCCTCTATCTCATACGCAACATTTTTCTTTAGATTCGACCTAGTGACCTAGTTTTTAATTCCAGATAATTCATATTCACCTATAATCTATATTTTATCAAGGCAATCATTCTGACCAAAATTCATGAAGATCAGTTGAAAAATACAGCCTCTATTGCAGACACAAGGTTTTTCTTTGATTTGACATAGTGACCTAGTTGTTTACCCAAGATAACCTATATTCAAACTCGACCTTGATTTTATCAAGGCAATCATTCTGACCCAATTTCATGAAGATCAATTGAAAAATACAGCTTCTATCGCATACACAAGGTTTTTCTTTGATTTGACATAGTGACCTGGTTTTTGAGCCCATATGACCCATATTCAAACTCGACCTAGATTTTATCAAGGAAATCATTCTGACAAAATTTCATGAAGATCAACTTAAAAATACAGACTCCATTGCATACACAATCTAAATGTTGACAGACAGACAGACAGATAGACGACAGACAGACAGGCAGACGCCGGACATCGAGCGATCACAAAAACTCAATTGCTCAGGTGAGCTAGAAAGGAAAACAGATTATAAAGTAGTTCATATACACTATAAATTAATCAACAAATTATAAAGTAATTCATACACAATGTATATCAATCAACAAATTATAAAGTAATGCATACCCAATGCACTGGCGCCAGATCAGAAGGAAAATGCCTCTGTACATGTATACTAACCCGTTTCAATCGTACATTTCTCAATTTAAACGTGCAGTTCGGTGAATGGGTACCTAGTATATTGAACAAGCGATAATTTATATTCCATCGTGCACCTGTCACCTTGTCTCAATATTCCATATTTCCGAGATTATCAACATATTTTATGCTTTCATCAACGTAACAGAAAAAACTTGCGTGACCTTCCCTAATGAACATCCGGTCTAGAGGTCACGGCAGTGTGCACATGTTTGGCGAAATGTAAACAAACAAAAACAGAGTTAAAGAAAAATACAAATTTACACTAAAACTGGAAATGATGAATAAAATTCATCTTGTATATGATCTTTAATTTGAAATCGTACATTGGTCTGCATCTGTTCTGTTTATTTTATTCATTTTGCACATTTATGCTGTATTTTCACATTTTAGCGAACACGTGTAGTAAAATGACGATTGACATACATTTTCACAACAGCCAATCAGAATGGTTTTGTAATCTAGAACGGAAATTCACCAGGGAAGGTCAAGCAAGTTTTTTGTGTAACGTTAAAATAACTATAAATTACGCGTTGTTTTTTCTAAGATAAAATGTATTGAAGAAATTTGACCGGGACACAATGAAAGATAATTCACCACATGTTTGATATCCATAATACACATTTACCGAACTGCGTGTTTTAAGTATGAAATGCGCGATTGAAACGGGTTAGTAAATTTTCCCCTTCATGACCATGGTTCTTGTAGAGTACCTAGGGGTAAGGTATATGTTCAGAGGCATTTTCTTTCAGTTCTGGTGCCAGTGACCCAATGTATATGTAAATCAACAGACTATAAAGTAATGTACATATACCGTTTATTATGTGAATGCACTTAAAGTAATGTTTATACATTGTACATATGAATCAACAGATAATAAGGTAATGCATTTACACTGTATACTTTATGAATCAACAATCAGAAAGTAATGACAAACTATTGGGTAATCATTAAATGGATATAGACTGTGTATATGAATCAACAGATTTTAAAGTAATACATGTGTAAATACATTGTATACTACATAAATCAACAAATGATAAAGTAATGCATAATTCAGTGTATATAAATTCACAGTAATGTATATGCAGGGTAAACTATATGAATCAACAGACTTTGAAGTAATGTATATACACATCGTATATATGGATCAGCAGATCATTAAGTGATGCATATATCCTGTGTGAGAATCACATCAAATTTTGGGTATCAGAATGCAGCAGTGTGCATGTGTACTAAATTAATACAATTTCGTAAAACTGAACGGAGCATTTCTACTCATTAAGTAAAGTTCTTTATTTATAACGCACCAAGTACATCAGTTAAATGTACCGTTCTTTTCAAGTAAGTTAAAATAGATATTTGATTCCTAACTCGCATGTTGAATGGGGCGCTTTTATGAACTGTTAGGCAAGATCTATAAATACTTTATACGCCATAATCATGTTTTTGTTTGTATATAAGTTCATTAATAGTCGTCACCGATAACCCATACAGGCGACTCCTCCAGAAGACTGTTCATCTTAGTGGGAGTATAATGCAAGATACAGACGACGCTCCCATTCGAGAAGCTTCCCTGGTTCCGGGAAGTATTCAAACTTAGAATATTTCACTATATTGACCATATCTGGAAAGTTTTCGACCTAGTTCGAGACCTTACCACCTGAACATACTATACATGTAAATGAAGGTATATATCCTTGATACAGTCTGAAATCTGGAGTAGCTCTAGAGGCTATGGGATAGGTCATACATTGATGTATTGTAGTATATGTTCAAGTCCCTACATATTTGATACAATATATGGATGTGTAGATAGATGATTCCGCTTCGAAGACGCCTTTGACAGACGGACAGACGTTCAAATCTTGCGGATATAAGGGCAAGATACGTATCTCAAAATTTTGATATCTATTAACTCGAAAATTCGACTAAGAAGCTTGAAATTTCGAGTTAATAAATACTATACACCTGGCACTAATGCTCTTCCGTACATCCTCCAGGTAACGAGCTTTTACAATACAGAAAAAGTTAAACTGTTTCAAGTGAAGTGACATGAAATTCAAGGTAGATTAGCTAATTCTCTATGTATGTTAAAAGTTATTGCATTATTGACAGAAATAAACAAACTGGGAGATGAACATGTACATGACTACAAAAATGCTTTTTTTTTGTCTTCATACAGTATGTTCCTAAACTTCCTGACCTTTATACAACTATAATAATAGATAAAGCCTTAATTCAACAATAACTTTCCTATATCTTTGTCAATTCTACAACTGTAAAAACTTTCTAAGATTTAAAAGACAGATGCATTTATTTTAATAAATATGAAGTTTTCATTACATTGATTTTTAAGAATGTACCAATATGTACGTATACGACTTGTTTGTAACTTATACTGAGCAAGGTCTTTTTATTTTCTGTCTATACGACTTTTTCGACCTGACAACCCATACACTAAGAGAACTGAAAAATGACGAGAACTATCTTACCTGTTGCAGGAATAATTAAACAGATAACTATCAAAATTATATCTGAATGTTTCCACGTCCGCCTTACTAATTTCACCAAATTTAAAATTTGAAATTCTACGATTTATAACGTCTGTTAATGACATTGATTCTAGGAATAGTATCTATAAATTTCATGATGTCATGTCTATAAAAATCCCCTTTCTCTTCCGTTTGCATTTTAATTCCGTTATTCGAGCGATAAGCAATGTTTTGTCTTGTCAGCATATATAAAATATTTCGATTAATATTGATCGAAAATCGTTATCAGTAAAACATTAATAAGCATAACGAAAGGTGATAAATGCATTAGAACATTAATTTGAAAATTATTCATACTTCCTATTTACCTATAATGTTGTAATAGACTCTATCATTGTTTAACTTATTGAATTGAAATGCAATTTATAAAAGTATGGTTTTTTTTTTGTTACAGTGCACGGCTACTAAACGCTAGCGCCACCACCAAATTGTGGTGATAATGAAAAGAGCTATCAACATATCCGTGGTGCAGCTATCGCCCGTTTCTACTAGTAAACACGTGAGTAAAATTTATATTTTATCTTATATTTTTATTGATAGAACTTTTTTCGAAAATCGGAGAATGTAGTTCCGTGTAACAACACTTTTACTACAGGTTGGCGGTAATTTCATTAAAATAATATGCAAATTGTGGTGTCAGAAGCTTTTCTCCCGAATCTGACAGTGGCATATTTTCATATCGGCTAGTATTCGAATACCATTCCGATGATTAGGCACACTGTAAGAACATACCTGCGCATGCAAATTGTGTAGAAATGATAAATAATTATATACGCACACACCATGAATAATAGAATCTCGGGTTAGAAGAAATTTACCAGGATTTTTAAAAGTGGTGGCGCTATAACTAGTGATGGCGCTATACATTAGTGGTGGCGCTGTTAAGGCATTCAATAATACGAACTACTGACGCATCCGGAACAAAACAAACACTAATATTCTCTAATTGATAATTTTCCTGCAAGGAATTATGTTATTAAAGAAAGAAAAACACGATTATAGTTTATTTACCTTTATGAAACATTCCATAATGTTATACATGTAGACTATTTTGCGATCATGTAGAGGTTACTACATGTATTTTTGTTTTAGTAACGTAGTTTGGGTATAATGTGGGACAGGCTGATAACATCGATTATTGTAGAAATTTCCGTGGCTTGCAGACAGACATTTTCATATATTAAAATTGAATAATCATATACAACAGCGTCACCACTACTGTATAGCGCCATCATTTTAAAAAATAGTCGTGTTTTAACTTTTTACTGTGTTTTTCGTAATTCCTTGGTGTATGGGAATACGTGTAATTCATTTCTACACCATTTGCATGCGCAGGTATGTTCTTACAGTGTGTCCATTCATCGGAATGGTGTTCGAATACTGGCCGATATGAAAATATGCCACTGTCAGATTCGGGAGAAAAGCTCCTGGCACCACAATTTGCTGATTCTGATTCTGATTCTTTATTTCCTCCACCCGGGAGATTGGCAGTTGCATATTACAAACATAATTTAACTTAAAGGCCTAGATTTTGGCAGTGAGCCAAGGGATTTCTGTCTTCACCTGCACAGTTGGGGGCTAATGACCATCACAGTATGGTTCCAATAAACAAGGGTCATTGTCTATTGGAGAGTCAGTCTACATTACAAGTGTATCAATTAGTGAGAAGTGGAAACAATGTAATTTATTTTAAAATAATGAATAATTTATAACTTTTAAAGTTATACTTGTTTTTGTTTTTTGTTTTATTTGGCATTTCTATGTGAAGAAAAATATTTGATGATCAAACACAGTAATAAAATAATCAGAAACTTATTTCCACAATAATGAAATAATGAGAAACTTGCTTAAAGAAATATGCAAGTTTTTATTTTTTTCAAATTCTGTCTGGAGAATTGTGATATTTCAGAAAAATGTAACTTAGCATGCAGAATACTGTAAATAACATATGTCTAAAACTGAAAACGGAATGCGCATTTCAAAGTTACAAAATAAAGCATGAAAAGGTCACTTTTGGCAACATACTGAAAGTGAAAATTGAGTATAGATGGAACACAATAATTTATATTCAAATAATATTGATTACATGAATACAAGAAAATCAATTTCCAGTTGGAAAAATATTGTTTGTCAGCACAAAGAACTCATGAAGTTTTCACTATACTTGTGTTTTATTATCATTATTATTTTCAATATTATTACTGTATATTTTATCATCCTATATAATATAATAATAATATGATTATTATTATTATCATTATTATAACATTAAAGTAGTAGTTATTTAATATATCATATAATATAAAAAAATAACTTTTATTATTATCATTACACATTCACTGAAGAAAAATTAATTTCTTTCAACTCCACTGCACACATCTTCATGGTCTAGTTGGGGTCCCTGCTGTGCTAATTGCCCTCTAATCAGTTACTGTTACATAATCGCTGATAAGCAGCAGATAAGATGGGAGTTGTATATTGGATTTGGGGGGGGGGGGGGGGGACACTTATATAGTAGTGAATCTAGGCCTTTAAACAAACATGCATATCAAAGTACAAAGGTAATATATACAATCATGATGACATATCAACAGAAATGCCTTAATGTATAATACTATATCATTTGAGAATAAATATCAGGAAGCTAGTTCTGTGTTCTACTGCTCTTCCTTGTCATTTTTTTTTTACTGTCTTTTTTTACACTCGTTCAGTATTCTAATTATCTGATATTAAAAGCAAACAGTCTATAATGTAATCATATGACAGCCGCAACAAATCGATATTTCCGTAATGCGAATACTCTATCTCGTTTTCAGACATGCCTCTCAACAATTTGACTGTAAACATTTTTTCATTAAGCAATTTTATACTTGTAATGTAATTGTTTGTAAAAATTGTTTCTAATTCAGTGAAAAAGATTTCTCGTCGTACAGCACTAATAGAACATTTTGTTATAACGTGAGACAATTAATCGACGAATGGCATATCACAGTTAACACATAAGTCTCCTGTTAAGTCTACAGATCTTGTCCATATGTTAGCTATTATATCTCTTTTAAGTCTGTGCGAATTGTTTTCATACACTTTATAAACTATGGCGGGTTTGATGTCAGTCTGTAGTATTTTGAAATAATCAAACTCAGGATATCTTCATGTAAACGTTCCTGCCACAGTATATAGTCTGCTCTACTTATAGCATCCTTAACGTTTGATTTCCATGTCAGTTTAGTCGTTATGTCTTGTCCGGAGAAGTAGGTATTACTGATGTGTTGTAGTTGATATTTTTTTTAACAATTTGCATATATCTGGGATGAATCCGCTTATTATCGGTATCTCGTCTGCCACATGCATTATGTATTTGCGTACGAATAAACTGTTAGTAACAGAGTCGCACCGAAGGGTTGATATTCTGTGTAAAAATAGAATTTTTCTTTTTTCGACTTCGGAAGAGAGTCTATTTAGTCCTAGCATTGCTTCACACATATCCGAGCGTGTTGAGACGTGAAAACCTTGAATCTTTTTGACAATGAAATGTTGTAGTCGGTTTATTCTATCGATATCGGCTATTGTCAAACCATTCCATAACTCAGCGCCATACATGGCAATTGGTACGATAACCTTTTTGTACAGACTGGTTGCTGTTATGGGGTTTAATCCATGTGGATGTAGCCCGAGGCTAGCCATTGCGAAAAACGAGTTTTTTGCTTTTTGACAGCGTTCTTCTATTCGGATATTGACCTTCATATTTGCATCCTGACTAATTCCTAGATGGGTAGTATATTTTACCTCATTTAAACGCATATCACCACAGAATATGCAAATGGGCGCATGAGTACGTTTCTTAGTATATGTCATTGTACATGATTTGGAGGTACTTATGCTGAAATACCATTTGTTAGCATATTGGTAAGTCTTGTCCACAAGCGTTTGCAAACTGGAAGGGGAGACAGCAATAAGCGAAATGTCGTCTGCAAAAGATGGGTTCCCGGATTTAGTTGATAGAACGCATGCACCTGCTGGACTATTATGGAGGAGATTAAGTAACTCGTCCACGTAGACCAAATAGAAAAGCGTTGACAAGACCCCTCCCTGACGTACCCCGCATTCAGCGGGCACTGGAAGTGACGTCATTCCTTGAAGTCTAATTACACAGTTAAGGTCTTCATAGGAATTAATTAACAGGCGCAGGGTTTTTCCTGTAACACCTACCTCTCCTAGTTTGAAAAACAACCCCGTGTGCCATACTACATCAAATGCACCTTGAATATCTAGGAAGGCTGTGTAAACATCAGAATGACGTTCTATTTGATATAATATTGTCTCCTGCAAGTTAAAAGATGTCATAATGCAACTAAGGTCTTTTGGAAGCCTTGCTGCTGTAGACAAGGAAAAGAATGGGATTTTATTCTTAGGAATGCGTTCAATCGTCGTAGGACAACCTTTTCAAATAGTTTGTTAAAACATGTTAGCAGTGATATAGGCCTGTAACTGTTCGCATTCTCTTTGTTTTTACCATTACCCTTATATAATGGAATAATGATAGTTGTTTTCCATTGGTCTGGTATTGTTTCGCAAGTTAACACGCAGTTAAAAAGCGCGGGTATTGCTTTACAAAGATCAGGTCCTCCGCGTATGACATGTTCATTCAGGATTTCGTCTATTCCGGGACTTTTTCATAATTTCAATGAATTTATTTGATTTTGAACCTCTTCCTCTCTAATAGGATTTAGCAGAATGTGACTCAACTCTTCGGGTTCATGTTTTGCATGTATCTGTAATAGATCTCTTATATTACTGACATGCGTATCGTTTTCAGTGCTTGTACGTCTAAATATATTTCGGAAAGGCTTTCTAAATCCATTTACTATATTTACGTCAGTAAATATTCCGTTCTCTACATGTAACTCAGTGCACGGGTAGCTAGTTTATTTCCTCGTTTTCTTAGCAATTTCCAAAATAACCTGTAATCAGTTTCTGCCGCGTCGTCAATTTCACCAAGGGTCTCATTTAAGTATTTTTTTGATTCCTGTCTTTGAATTCGCCGAAATATTGTTTTTGCAGTTTTATAGTTGTGGTATGATGGGTGCTGGTGACCACGAGGCCGCCCTTCTGAAATCCACAGCCGTCTAAGGCGTCTGGTTTCAGTGTGCGCATTTTTGACCTCCTTTGACCAGTATGGCTTTGTTTGCGGATTAAACTTACTTTTGGGTAATTGTGTTTGCGCAGCATATATTGACAGCACTATTTTTTCGTTTATTTCGTCTGGTTTATAGTGTCCAGCCTGACATAGAATTCCAGACAGTGTTTGGGATAATTTTATAAACTAGTTTTATAGGCTGTTAAGTGGTCGTGTGAACACTTATTCCACGCTATACATTGTTTTGACGGGACGATTCTGCACTGCGGCAATGGGGATTCAAATGTCATGAGTATGGGTAGGTGATCCGATGTGAATATTATGCTTTCATCGAGGGTCATAACATGACGTATTCTTTTCATGAAATTCTTTTCAACAAGAATATGGTCAATTAATGTTTTATTGTGAATGTGGGTATAATGTGGCCCCGTTGAATGTTCGTGTTTGAGTGCATCATTAAGGCCGTTCTCATTTACAAAGTCACTAAAGACTATTGACTTTCTGTTGTACTGACTTGGGTCTGATGCGATTTCTATGAGTTGACTGTTGAAATCGCCAGCTAAGATGACTGTACCTCTCGTATTATAGAAGGAATACATGGCTTGTAAATCAGTGAGGGTTTCTTTATAAGCCTCTAGATTATTATTATTATAGTTTATTTACCTTTATGAAACATTCCATAATGTTATACATGTAGATTATTTTGCGATCATGTAGAGGTTACTACATGTATTTTTTTTGAGTAACTTATTTTGGGTATAGTGTGGGATAGGCTGATAACATCGATTATTGTAGAAATTTCCGTGGCTTGCAGACAGACATTTTCATATATTAAAATTGAATATATTAGCCACTAATCATATACAACAGCGACACCACTACTGTATAGCGCCATCACTTTAAAAAATAGTCGTGTTTTAACTTTTTTACTGTGTTTTTCGTAATTCTTTGGTGTATGGGAATACGTGTAATTCATTTCTACACCATTTGCATACGCAGGTATGTTCTTACAGTGTGTCCATTCATCGGAATGGTGTTCGAATACTGGCTGATATGAAAATATGCCACTGTCAGATTCGGGAGAAAAGCTCCTGGCACCACAATTTGCATAATATTTTAATGAAATTACTGCCAACCTGTAGTTAAAGTTTCGTTACACGGAACTACATTCTCCGATTTTCGAAAAATGTTCTATCAATAAAAATACAAGATAAAATATAAATTTTACTGATGTGTTTACAAGTAGAAACGGGCGATAGCTGCACTACGGAAATGTCGATAGCTCTTTTCCTTATCACCACAATTTGGTGGTGGCGCTAGCGTTTAGTAGCCGTGTCGTGAACGACTTTCTATATTTCCATTATTTCATCATGAGGTGTCGGTCTTAAATTACTTTTTATGTTACAAGTTGTTATGTGACCCAAGGGAGTTGGGGCGGTGACATTGATATTATTTGTTAAAAATAGTGTGAGTAGTCTAAATAAGATATTATGTTACAACTCGCGGCATTTTCGGACTTTCTGGGATGTAAGTAGGGTGATTTGGGAGTAATAACTGTCGTAAATCGGTGTTAATTTCATGCGACTTATCTACTGATCGACGGTCAATTATTTCAGTTTTTCTTAATCGATTTGCATGGCTCTGCCATAGTAAATGTATCTCTATCTTTCTGGTTAGTGGACCATCACGAGAAATAACTCTACCACCTATCTCGGTTATCACACGCTAGAAAACTTTCGCCAATTTCGAAATCACGGTATTTTTTTTTTTATCATCATTTGCTAATCAGACACATATCGTTTTGTTTCAGCCCTGACAAGATCTAGTCTACATCCCAGGAAAAGTTTCGTGGGTTACTCGTTAGTTGTGCTGGGTGCTGTGTAACGACCGTTACAAAAAAAGACATTTAAGTTTCTAATCTAAATTCCCCGTTTCGAAAGTCATATACTTGCCTTGAAAGTATCTGCAATTTTTTTTCTGTGCAAGTCCATTTGTACTTGTATAAAGCATTTTTAAGATGCAAAATGCCATTATCTTTCATGAGATTTGTACAAAAAAAAAAAAAAAAAAAAACAACAAAAAAACATTTGCACAAAACTGAAGTCCATTGTCACTAACAAATTTGTGTACTAGGTAATCCGTTTCCAGCAAATACTGTACATGTACGCAAAACATGTGCTGTTATTTCGAACGTAAAACTTTTCATAAATAACTTCTGGCCATTTCGAATGCACATCTACAATTATCAGAAACATGGGGTATTTCTCAGCAAATCTTCATTGACAGATTCTTTAAAGCCTCCATAAATTCTCAGATCTCCATTTGGCTTGACAAATGGAACAATTGGTGATGCCCATTCGGATCTGTTCCTTTTTGAAATAATTTCTTGTTCCTGTAACATGTCCTGTTCTTTCTCAATGGATATGGCACTAGTTTCTTTAAATGATATGGTAGCTTGCATACCTTTAGCTTTCCTAATGCCCTCAGAAAACATTGAGTCGTAACGCTTATGTATGTGGTTTAATTTAACGATTTTATACTGTTTGATTGTCAATAGCATTCACCAGCACAATGCTATTCCAGTCAAGATTGACGTGATGTAACCAATCTTTGTCAATCAAGATTGGTCTGTTGCCCTTAAGAACACAAATCTTCTCTATCTTTGATTGGCCATTGTACTTGATATTTACCGAGTTCGTACCTGTCTGCTAATTTTGCTCTCAGCGCCCAATTTTGCGTTTCCAAAGTAATTTCGGAATTCCTGTATGGACATCAGAGATACAGCAGAGCCTGTATCAAGTTCAATTTTTGGCAGGTTTGCCACCAGTTTCCGGTGCAATTCAAATTTTATGATCCGACCGTCCGTACTCTCAGTTGACAGAATATGTCACTTTCATCGTCACAAACCGAACTGACGTTTGACGAGTTAGCTTTTAATTATTTGCGTATTCTTTTTGTATGTCCAGTTTTCTCGCAAATTTAACACATTGCATAAACATTTGCTTACCTGGATTACTCTTACCACAATGCCTACTTATGCTTTGAAATGTCCATGCGGGAGAACAAAACACATGATAAGTCATACACATTACATGTAATATGCGCGTTAATTTTCTACTGAAAATGAAATATTTATATTTGTGAAATATTTGTATCTAAATTAATACAATATTTGTCTGTGTAGTAGTTGCAAAAAGAACGAAATTTATTGTAAAAAATAAAATTTGAAATTGTTCTCGCGCCTTGTTTGGAACAGTAGTGTAGGAAAAGTTATAAAAATGGAGTCAAAGCGTGTTACATGTCGTTTTATGTCATGTACTAGTTAGATATTCTAACGTCTAGGTAAACTAGCTACAGACTGTCCTTTCTTTCATATCCTTAGGACGCCCAGCACATATTTATGCAATCTCGCCAGGCGTATATATGTTTTTGAGAACACAGAACACAGAAAATGACGACACTCGACCATCAGCTATTTCCGGAAGTAAAGAAAATGAAAGTAGAAAAATTTGTAAACGAAAGCCGTATTTTGATTTGTAGATAGTCAGGGGTCACGCACAGGGGTCACCCCGTCTAAATGTATGGACTTCTTTTTTTTTTTGCTATTGGGGATTCAATTTTCAGCACTTTCTAAAGCCCCCATCACACCAAAATAGTTCTCAAAACGTCCCAACCCGTCCTAAAATATTGTAAAACTGGCTGCGATCTGGCTAGATTTGTACTTTGGCCGGAAAATATCCATAATGCGATCGTAGTTAGTTCTTAAACAGTTCTCGATACGTCCATTGCGTCTTTATTCCGTCTGAAGTCCGTTTATAGTAAGTTCAGTTCGTAAAAAAATGCCCGTTCACCTCATGTGGACACCGTTTGTAGGCAGTCCAAGTCCGTCTGTAGTCAGATTAAAGAAGTTTGTAACTAGTCCTACTTCGTTCCGAGTACGTCGAAATACGTTCTAACTAATTGTTAATTCGACCAACTCGTTCATAGACAGTTTAACTCGTTCTGATTACGTCCTCATCACTCCCTAGTACGTTCAGAACGTAAATTGCAATCACATTCTGGCCCAAATGGCTATTTAAAGCCATCACGTTTCGCCCAGTTCTCATTCTCGTTTGTCTCTTCAACCTCTCAGGACACAAAAACAATCAACAGCAATAGCCAGGTATCAATATGACTACAAAGAAAAGTGAAGTCAAACAGAGACGGGGTGTAAAGTGTTAAAGCAGTAAAAGACCAATGTCTCACAGATGCCGATACAGGGTCTCCTGAGTCAGCCCCTGAATGTGAAAGTCGAGAGGATGAGCGTCGTAATTTATTCCCTGCATCTTTTGACAACTCTGTCTCCAAGTCAGAGGATGAAGGAGGACAGAGTCAGAAACCAAAGAAAAACAAGCAAAGGCATAAACTTGGCTAAACCTTGTGCCCAAATATTGAACCTGTGCCTCTGGCATGTATTTATACCCTAACTTGTGTAATTGTACTGCAGACGGGATCGACGTTGTAGGAACTGTGAATAAACGTACTAAACGTACTAATAACGTGCGGAGCGTACTGAGAACTTGTTGCAAACCGTAGAACTGTTTAGAGACGTATTGCCAACTTAGTATTTTATTTTGATCGTATTTAGACGGAATAACGACGCACTAAGGATGTGATGCGGTGGAGATAAATATTTCTGTGAACGGGTTAAACGAGCTACAAAAGGATCCGGTCGGTGTGCACACGTACTTAAATTGATGCCCGATCGCATTACGTCATACCAAGCCTCTAGTACGATCGAAGTACATTGATAATTTTGGACTTCATGAAATCGCTCAAGAGGTCGTTTTTGATGTTGTCTGAGAATGTCAGTATATGCCTCGGATGTAAGATATAACCGTATTTGAGAGCTGCAGACCTAGACATTTCAGAAATATTTTCAAAATAAATTTCGTGTAATATATGTTGATTCTACGGAAGCGTAAAAGGGCCATCAGACGCTAATACGTTTTATTACGTTAAGGTTGCAGAAAGGATATGAACTCCACTTACTTTATAACCGTAACGGGTTTTCGATATTTTCTAGCATATCAGATTTTCAGAATTTAACCACTCGGGCTAACGCCCTCGTGGTTCAATTCCTACGCATCTGAACTCTGAACCGTGGTAAATCAGACGATAAACCACTCGAAGGCCTAGATTATTTGTTAATTAAATGACGTCTTAAACAAACATGAACCACTCAAACTTAAAAGGGTTAAGCGTCTTAAGCAACCAGAATGGTATACAGATTCTATAAATGAAAAATTGGGATTCCTACAAAAAATGGCGTAATAAAACTAAATGTTTAATTACAAAAAGTAAAAAGCAGTTCTTTAATAATGCCATTAAGTCTAAGTTGGATTCAAAGCATCTATGGTCTAATCTTAAAACTCTTTCTGGTCAGTCTTCAGCATCAGTGAAACACTCTTCAGTCATCAAAATCATTAATGAAGTCATAAAAGGCGACATGAATATTGCAAATGCGATGAATGTTCACTTTGTAAATATCGCGAATATTATCAATACGGTTCCTTTTAATGAAGACAATTTCTCTGATCTTAAATCTTTTTGCGATTTGAAATTGAATAACATTGAACACATAACAGTACATGAAGTTAAAAATCTTATTAACACTTTAAACACAACTAAAGCAACTGGTGTTGATGGTATAGGACCTCGTGTTATAAAAATGTCCTCTGACTACTTAATAAGTTGTATAACCAGTTTAATAAATAAATGTATTGACCAGAGTGTTTTCCCAGAAAAACTTAAAAAAGCCTATGTACTACCTTTACATAAAACTGGCCCTCCAGACGACCCAAATAATTATTGACCTACTTCTGTTTTACCGACTTTATCAAAAATATTTGAAAGGCATGTTGCTTTACAATTACAAAACTTTTTTCAGTCAACTGATATTTTGCATGCGGCTCAGTCAGGTTTCAGAAAAAAACACTCGTGTCACACTGCCTTAATTCACCTTGTAAATAAATGGTTGAAAGAAATAGATTCGGGTAATGTAGTCGGCAGTCTTTTTCTTGACTTCCGTAAAGCATTTGATTTGGTTGATCACGAAATTTTGCTTCAAAAATTGAAATTGTACCATTTTTCTCCCTCCTCTGTTGACTGGTTTCTATCTTATCTTTCAAATAGAACGCAGTCTGTTAAATTAAATACTAGTGTTTCTAATGAATCATTAATAAAAACAGGAGTGCCTCAAGGTTCAATTTTAGGCCCTTTATTGTTTCTCTTATATGTTAACGATTTGCCTTTACATTTGAAAAATTCTAACCTTGACATGTATGCTGATGATTCAACTTTATATATGGCTGATCGGTCAGTTTCTCTTATTGAGACAAATTTACAGTCTAACTTACATATCATAGATAAATGGTGCGCTACAAACAATATGGTACTCGATCGTGTAAAAACTACTTCGATGCTGTTAGGTTCCCAGTATAAAATAAGACATTCTGCCTCTCTGAATCTAACAGTGAATAACTGTCGTATAAATTTTGTCAAAAATTAAAAAGTTTTAGGTGTACATATCGATCAGCATTTAAAGTGAGATGTTCACAGAAAATGTCTGCAAAAAATTATGTAACAAATTTACACTTCTACGAAAGATCTCAAAATTTCTTACACTAGAAATGAAACAAATGTTTTATAATGCCTACATCATTCCGATTATTGACTACGGTGCGATAATTTGGTGTAATGCTCCCAAAACATACTTTTCAAGAGTATCGGTGTTTCAGAAAAGTATTGCTAGATGGATATTAGCAAAACCTTTGTTATCTTCTTCTGTTGCTATGTTTAAAGAACTGAAATGGCTTTCTGTCGAAACAGAAATGAATTACATATAGCTGTAATGACGTTTAAAGCTCTACATGGATCAACCCCGGAATATATTACTCAGTTGATTACTGTTTCCGACAACAAGTCCTACAACCTAAGATCTAATTCCCAAGGTTTAATTACTCATTTTAGACTCAATTCAGATTATATGAAACAATCTTTCAAATTTTTATCAATAAAAGTGTGGAATTCTATACCAGTTATTATCCGAAATGCAGCGAATGTGAACTCTTTCAAATACAGTTACAAAAAACTTTTATTTGATGAAGTCTGCACTGCATCATCATAATGCTACATGTGCTCAGATCAAATGTGTTTTTACCTTTTGTTGTTTTTTATATTGTATTATTTTAATATGCATTTTAAAAAATGCTTTGTACCTTGTTGAAGGATTCATTGTAAATATGTGATTTCATTTGTATCTGCTTATGTGATTGCATAATGATTTTACCTTCGTAAAATAAAGAAAATATTATTTAAGGCAATCATTCTGACCAAATTTCATGAAGATCAGTTGAAAAATAGAGCCACTATCGCACACACAAGGTTTTCTTTGATTTGATTAGTTTTTGACCCCAGATTACCCATATTTGACCTTGACCTAAATTTCATCAAGGCAACCATTCTGACCTGATTATATGAAAATCCAGTGTAAAATGCAACTCCTACATGTATTGCATACACAAAGTTTTTCCTTGATTTGACCTAGTGACCTAGTTTTTAAACCCAGATGACCCATATTCGAACCTGACCTAGATTTCATTAAGGTTTTCATTCTGACAAAATTTCATGAAGATCAGTTGAAAAATTTTCACCTCTATCGCATACACAAGGTTTTTCTTTGATTTAACCCAGTGACCTACTTTTTGATCCAAGATGACCCATATTCGAACTTGATCTAGATAAAATCAAGGTAATCATTCGATCAAATTTCATTTAGATCAATTGAAAAATACAGCCTCTATAGCATACAGAAGGCTTTTCTTTGATTTGACCTTGTGACCTACTTTTTGACCCAAGATGACCCATAATCAAACTTGATGTAGATTTTATCAAGGCAATCATTCTGACCAAATTACATGAAGATCAATTAAAAAATACAGCCTCTATCGCATACACAAGGTTTTCCTGTGAATTGATCCTAGTGACCTACTTTAGATCAAAGATGACCCATATTCAAATATGGCCTAGATTTCATCAAGGCAATCATTCTGGCTTTATTTCAGGAAGATCAATTGAAAAATATAGCCTCTTTTGCATACACAAAGTTTTTCTTTGATTTGACCTAGTGACTCAATTTTTGACCCAAGATGACCCATATTCAATCTCGACCTAGATGTTATCAAGGAAACCATTCCGACAATAGTTCATGAAGATTAATTGAAAAATACAGCCTCTATTACAAACACAAGGTTTTTCTTTGATTTGACCTATTGATCTACTTTTTGACTCCAGATAACCCCTTTTCAAACTCAACCAAAATTTCATCAAGATAATTGTTCTGACCAAAATTCATGAAGATTAATTGAAAAATACAGCCTCTATCGCATACAAAAGGTTTTTCTTTGATTTGACTTAGTGAACTAGTTTTTGACCCTAGATGACCCATTTTCAAGTTCACCCTAGATTTTATCAAGATTATCATTCTAACTAAAATTAATGGAGATTAATTGAAAAATACAACCTCTATCGCATACACAAGGTTTTTCTTTGATTTGACCTAGTGACCTAGTTTTTGACCCCGGATGACCCATTTTCAAACTCGGCCTAGATTTTATTAAGGTAATCATTCTGATTAAATTTCATAAAGATCAGTTGAAAAATACAGCCAATATCGCATACACAATGTTTTTCTTTGATTTGACCTAGTGACCTAGTTTTTAACCCCAGATAACATATTTTCAGACTCAGCCTAGATTTCATCAAGTTTATTATTCTGAAGATCAGTTGAAAAATACAACCTCTATCGCATACATAATCTAAATGTTGACGGACAGACAGACAGACGACAGACGACAGACAGACGACGGACGCCGAACATCGAGTGATCAGAAAAACTCACCTGAGCATAGCTCATGTGAGCTAAAAAGCGCATGTCTCCCCCAATGCAAAGTCGTCTAGGCAAGAAGTCAATAGGGGTCAGGAGCGAAAGTCAAAGAGACACTGATGGTCGGCTGCAATAGGGATCATCTACTTGGCATGTCCAGTCATCCCGCTAAGTTTCAACACTCTTGGCCTAGTGGGTCTCAAGTCACTGTTCAGGCTCCTGTTACCTTGACCTTTGATCAAATGACCCAAAAATAAATAGGGGTCATCTACTCTGCATGTCCAATCACCCTATTAAGTTTCAACAGTCTAGGTCAAATGGTTCTCAAGTTATTTTCCGGAAATGATTTTACATGACCAGGTCCCTGTGACCTTGACCTTTAATAGACTGACCCAAAAAATCAATAGGGGTCATCTACTCTGCATTATTGAAGTTTCAGCATTCTGGGTCGAGTGGTTCTCAAGTTATTGATTGGAAATTGTTTTCCGTGTTCAGGCTCCTGTGACCTTGACCTTTAAAGAGTGGCCCCCAAAATCGATAGGGGTCATCTACTCTGCATGTTCAATCATCCTATGAAGTTTCAACATTCTGGATCAAGAGGTTTTCAAGTTATTGATCGGAAATGGTTATAAATGTTCATGGCCTCCGTGACCATGACCTTTAACGGAGTGATCCCAAAAACAATAGGGGTCATTTACTCTGCATGACCAATCATCCTATGAAATTTCAACATTCTTGGTCGAGTGGTTCTCAAGTTACTGACCGGAAACGATTTTCCATGTTCAGGCCTTGACGTTTAATAGAGTGACCCCAAAATTAATGGAGGTTATTTATTCTGCATGTCCAATAACCCTATTAAGTTTTAACATTCTGGGTCAAGAGGTTCTAAAGTTGTTGATCGGAAACGGTATTCCATGTTCAGGCCCCTGTGACTTTGACCTTTAACAGAGTGACCCCAAAATCGATAGGAGTCATCTACTCTGCATGACCAATCATCCTATGAAATTTCAAGATTCCGGGTCAAGTGGTTCTCAAGTTACTGACCGGAAATGGTTTTCCATGTTCAGGCCTCTGTGACCTTGACCTTTAATAGAGTGACCCCAAAATTAATTGGAGTCATTTACTCTGCATGTCCAATTATTCTATGAAGTTTCAACATTCTGGATCAAGAGGTTCTCAAGTTATTGATCGGAAATGGTTTTCAATTTTCAGGCCACTGTGACATTGACCTTTAACAGAGTGATCCCAAAATCAATAAGGGTCATCTACTTTGCATGTACAGTCATCCTATGAAGTTTCAACATTCTAGGTCAAGTGGTACTCAAGTTATTGATCGGAAATGGTTTTCAATGTTCAGGCCCTTGTGACCTTGACCTTTGACAGAGTGATCCCAAAATCAATAGAAATCATCTACTCTACATGATCAATCATCCTATGAAGTTTCAACATTCTGGGTCGAACGGTTCTCTAGTTATTGATCGGAAATGGATTTCAATGTTCATGCCTGTGACCTTGACCTTTGACGGAGTGACCCTAAAACAATGGGGTTCGTCTACTCCAGCAGCCCTACAACCCTTAGAAGTTTGAAGGTTCTAGATCATATGGTTATCCAGTTATTGATCGGAAATGAAGTGTGACGGACGGACAGAAGGACGGACGGACAGGGCAAAAACAATATTTGGTGGGGGTGAGGAAAGACATAATTAACCATTCCTTAAAAATTACTGATAACAGTCGTCAAAAGTGTCCCTTTTCACCTGTAGCGCAGCGGTCATTTCAGTTCGTGCCTTCATGAGACGAACATTGTTAATTTCAATTACATCTAATAAAACGAAGCTAGTTTCTTGTGAATTTAATATGGAGTTTGATGGTCTTGATTTAATTTTAAGTCAGGTTGCGGACAATGCGGAAAGGAATATTACTTTACTGGACAATAGTAGTGAAAACGTGTATCTATCACAAATTCTACTGGAGTCAAATAATCTGTTTAACGAGAGTGACGTTTCTTTTGATCTTGGGTCGGACTTCCTTACGGACCATGTGAGTCAGATTTGGAGACAAACGTACAACCTAAAAGTGAAATTAAACAATAGATGTGTTTTCAAATGTTGAAAAATCAGTCCTGACTGGATAACAAACTTCAATATCTCTGCAAACATTGTCTGTTTATTCTAGATGGCGAGTCTGTGCACCGTGGTTTTAGTATATCTAAGTCCTCGCTGTTAAGTTTAGATAATAAATCTATCTTAGAATTGTTAAAAGAAATAATTGCATCTAGTACTATTAATGTCCATGTCATTTGATGTGTAGTTTTTCAAGAATGAAGCTACATTGTCGCAGGCCCAAGACGTATGGTAACCCATTTTCAGACACACTTGAATCCTTTTGGAGACGGACATTTCTACAGAAGACCTTTACCAGGCAATATAATATGTTATGGGAACCAGCCTGTTGCACAGGTGGCAGTAACGTACCTATGATACAGTATGTGTCCATGAGCCATATGCACTTAAATTTATTACAATTATAATGTATTCTTAGGAAAAAAATGACAAAAAGCCATTTTGAAAAAAAAAAACTGCTCCTGTGACAATGAGCCATGAGAAAGGTAGATATGAACAGTTTGACATGTGCATTGCTTCTAGGTCCGTATTTTTTTTTCAAAACAATATTTCCATATCAATGATTGGCCGCCTTTTCGGCAAAAGATTAATCTTTCAGAAAAAACTTACTTCGAAGCTCAGTTCCACACCGTTTACACATCACGAACGGGCAACGGCGAGCGAAACGGTAGTGTTTTCTCTGTCCGAATAAATCCCACAGATTTTTCGCACCGAAGTCCCCCCACACCCCCCTAAAACACAAGCACAGACTAAACACAAACTAACAAGACCGAAAATCAAGTTCAATCCTACTTTGTTACTTACAAATTCGCTATTTAACTTTTTCGCTTTCGGAAATTACCTTTGCCTGCCATGATTACCGTTGACAAGACGGTGGTTGTAAAGAACGTTTTCATTGGCGGAGGCAGTTTACCTATTTCAAACGTAGCGATAAAATCCAAAGAGTACCCGAATATAAACAAGCAGCCATGGCTCACGAAGATTATTTACCAAATTCAAATAAATAACAACTGGTGAGTAATTAAGTAGAATTGAACCTTACTTTTAGTCTTGTTAGTTTACATTTAGCATATTCTGACTGCTTGTAGCGCTATTTTTAACTGACATGGTGTACTTGATTTGTTTTAGGGGGAAAATGTGTGGGTTTATTGAGATGGAGAAATCACTATCGTTTCGTACGCCGTTGCTCGCTCGTGATGATGCGTAAACGGTTTGGAACTGGGTTTTGAAGTAAGGTTTTTCTGAAAGATTAATCTTTTGCTGAAAACGCGGCCAATCATTGATAAGGAAATATTGTTTTGAAAAAAAATATGGACCTGGAAGCAATGCACATGTCAAACTGTTCATATCTACCTTTCTCATGGCTCATTGTCACACGAGCAATTTTTTTTAACTAATCTATTTAACTTGTAAAGCCTTTGGTTTGATTCTCAGGCATATCTAAAATGAAAAAGGACACATTCATGTTAAAACATTTTATGAAAGAAATGTAAAAAATATGCATGTGATAAAGCTTCATTGTACGCCAACCTAAACATAAACACTCAGATTGTAAATATAAAGCAATGAAATGGCAGCAAAATGTATTAAAAAATATCACAGATTCAATATAATGTAGAGCTTGAATGAGATATGTCGTTAACATCAATATTTATGTAATAGTAATTAGGTATATACCATTTTTAAATGACAAATGGCAGTAACATCTAAAGATGTGAATACATAAGGATAACGTAAAAAAGCGGGCAAGTATCAAACAGTCATGTAAAAATGTCATGTGATGCTAAATGATACGTTATACTGTGAGCGTCGATATTTATTAATATGTTAATAATAAATACATTTCTTATGAAACTTGATTACTCAACTATCAATAAATTTAAACTTATATAAAGCACTAGATTTTCTTTAGAAATATATTCAATCAAGAACCCAGTTTGCAAATGATCGTTATATAAAATACATCTATCTACAATTATCTTCAAATCATTATTCAAGAAGACATCACTTCATCATGATTATAAAAAAACTCACCAAACCTTCTTCATCTATACTTCTGTCATTTATACCACAAAATGATTTTGACAATATAATAATTCTGTTAGAAATACGTTTGCTAAAAGACTTAGAGTTATATTAGTATTTATTGATCTAAGGAAAGTACCATGAAAGAAATTAAGAATAAAACGATAGTTGATAAAGTTAGCAAGAAAATAGTGCAGTATATGCAAATGAAACTAAACTTGAAATTCAAAAATGTTGATAAATACTTGCAGACTTTTATGAAAAATACTGGACGTAGATACAAGATGTTCATTTGCGTGACACAGCATTTGAAAAATAATAAAAAAGCAAGTATTAACAACTGACAAAACTTCTTGTTTATTCATGATTTTTTATCCAGTTAATATATGCATGAATAAAATCATTGAATTCTGCCATTGAAATTTTACTCTTCAAGCTGATTTTATTTCCGAAATGTTTACCTTATTTTTAAAGAAAGCTATGCGTAACTAACTTTAAACACTTTGAAACTAATAAAGTGCACAAACTACAACCATACCTAGTATGTCGACTACATTATCATCAATAGAACAAAGTCTTCTGTAAATCATTTATTGATAATTCTTTTTCATGTTTCTGTGTCAATTTTGGATCAGTCAACATTTTTTATGACACTCGTTTTTTACAGAATATAAACACTACATTTATTTATACATTTAACCATCCTAATAAAACATGTCATGGTGAATTCTACTGTGTGTAGAGGTGTGATTATGCTCTGGATGATAAAGACAGTTGTTGATGTAAAGCTGATCTCTGACTAATTCTACGTGTTTTCCTGCTTTACGTGCTCGGTCCATTATTGGTTTAAGTGCTTCCCTTCGTTTCTCTACGGGATTTGAAAACTGAAAATAAACCTTTAAATAATGCATACATAGCCAAGTTACGACTGAATATTTCCACGAGTTTTTTTTTATTAAATACAGTACAGAGAATTTTTACGACCTAATTCACCACCACAATATACCAGACCAATTACGGCAAAGCGCCTAGCTGTACAATATTAGGTACGATGCTGTTTTTATATATACGCCCAAATTGTACTACACATTTGAACTGGTTCAACATCAAATCACTGTTTTGATGTCTTGTTGCTTGACTGAGACCAGAGAAGCAATATTTTCTCTATCTGAAAGTTAACTGGATCTCGAGGATATGTTGAATATAATATTATATAGTTTGCATCAAGGGATATATTTAAATGCAGAGCAGTTGACGATCCGCTAGGATACACATTCGCATTATGAATAGTTATATCGTAACAAGTTTTTTAACAAAAAAGATAACTTTGTAGATATATCTCATTCTCATTTCTATTGAAATATGAACAATAATCATTTTTTACGTTTTAAACATCCCCCACCCCCAGTGACGCAGCAAAATATTTCACATGCAAATAATTACCATATGTATGCTGCAAAAATGATACTTCCTTGGTCACAGGTAGGAAAGTGTAAAAAGTGTGAAGAAAAAAAAAAAGGACATACAGGGTTTCAGCAAGTGAATTTTACATTAAATATTTTGACACTTATTGCATGTGTTTCGTACGTCTTACATTTCTAAAGGTTTATTCGTTTTCGTAAATATTTCAAACATAGAAAACACTATAATAAACAAATAGTGGTCATTGAAAGTCAAGCTTGAAAGAAGACTGGTCCTGACAAGTATATTTTATGATTTTTTTTCAGTCAGGTCTGCTACCTCTTGGCAATCTAAGTCCGTCTTCAGAACTAACACTGACACCCTCGGAACTAACACTGGCACCCCCTGAGTTAACATAGATTCACCCACACGTCTGAAAGCCGACCGAAATAGTAGTTACGACCTCCAAAGAACTAACACTGACGCCCCAAGAATATCTACATAAATATTGATACTAGCTAGTAAGTTCTGTTCCATTGATAGGATCAGTCGGTATTTTATTCATACCACATTGTATCATTATGTTGTTTTATTCTTATTTTGTACTGGATTAACAAAAAAGAAAAAAAAAACGCATTTAAATGTTTGCTAGGCATTAAAAAGTATAGGCGAAATGTGCATCATTCTGTCGCTAATATTTAAGCACAACAGGACTGTGTCTACAGATAATTTCGGAAACTGAAAAACCAAACACACCTAAAATGCAATATTAAGGGACCTTGAAAAGAGCAAACAATGAATCTAGAATATGCCCATATGTGTCAGAGCAGTTGATGATACACTAGGATACATATTAGCATTATAAATAATTATATGGTAGAGATAATTTATATGAACTGAATCACCAAATAAATATTTCCTGATAGACTGAATTAAAACGATCGAATTATCCCTTTTCCAAATGTATTGTGAAACGAATATTCATCAGTACTAGTGTAATCGGAATTTGTTTCTGGTTTAAATAATTCTAAGAGCAATATTAGAAAATATGTAAGACCCGTCTTAACAGTTAGTGTTTCCGAATATATGAACTAAATACAGTGCGTTGACTAAAGAAGTGATACGTAATAGCACAGTAACAAGATTTAAGATAGTTTAGTGATCAAATATTTGTTCGCACTTTCATACTTTATTTTGGGAAGAGAATCTTTATATGATTAAATAATAGCAAGAAATATTTGATTAATTGATGAACAAAAAGATTATAAAAATAATTTGTTATTTTAACAAATGAAATCAAATACACGCGATGATCATTTGTAAACACAAGTAGTAAGGGCTGGTGATATGGTACCGCTAGGTACCATATCACCATCCAGCCCATCCGTTGCTAGGGACCGCTATCCAGGGTACCATATCACCATCCATGGTACCATATTGCCATCCAGGGTACCATATCACCACCCAGGGTACCGGATCACCATTTAGGGTATCATATCACTACCCCATGCGTTGCTAGGTACCATATCACTATTTAGGGTACTATATGCTTTACCAGTAGACAATAGGAGAAAAGGTACTTTCTTTCGAAAAAGAAAATGGAGTGGCCCTGAAAAGGGCCGTTGTGTTATATGAGTAGCATCTCTACTCGGTGGTGCTATCAGCAGGGGCCCTTTGGACATAGAGGTGAACCCTAACCACCCTTACGTAGCGCCGACCCATGTACCGCTCCTTCATTCTCTGTCTTTCTGCCCGTAACCACTGCTCTCTCTCTCTTAAGGATCGTATGATCCTTAACGCCTCATTCGTTCTTCGCTGGGTGTCCCTCAACCTCTCTTCTTCCCTCCTTAGCGTATTGAGAATACTGTTCTGAAGAACAGCAGCTCTGACTTCGAGTTGTTGCAGCTCATCAATTTGCTCGGCAATGGACTCCATTGTGAACGAATGATGAACTGTAGGCCAATGTACTTGCTTATATAGGGATCGCGCGGACCGAATAGAGAATCAATATATTAGCCAATGAGATTTGATCTTACATGGAGGACCAACATCTACATGGCTAAGTTGAAAAAAGACCAGGACTACTGGTCTTTTTGAGGGATGGAGTTATGCCCTGATCTTTTTGAGAGATGGGGTTATGCCCTGGCTCTTCTTACCACTAGCTTTTCGTTTGGGTATGAAACGTTTCTTATCCTCCTTCTTAGTCTCCTGTTCCTCGGTTTGTGGTGGGGTATCCTGATTCTCTACCGTATTCCCCTGAGGCACTGTTTGTATGATCAGATCAAATGTGCCATATTCTCTAGGTGTTTTTTGTTTCCTTGATACCTTGTACACCAGCTTCTGTGGAACAAAACCATGTCGTGAATCAACAGTGGGTACAGAGCCAAAACCAAAATTTACACTGTTTTCCTTCAGCTCTGCAATATCTGACCATTTGTACATGCCTGGTGGTACTGGTGGTATACTGTCAGAGGTTCCTCCGAGAGGTGGAAATAATGGTCAAGGGTAGGCTGAAGTTGCCGGTGTGTGACATTTGGGAATGGGACATTTGTTGTCCTAATTCCTTTCAGTTGTAACAAACATCCTTTCCATTGTTGTAGATCAGCCAGTTCATAGCTCTGAGATGCTTCTTTAATTTCTCTAACACGTCGCTTGGTTGTTGATAGTACATGGTATCAGCCCCATCTACTTTCTCTACTGGTGCATACGTTTTGCTTTCCATCTTGTCTCTTCAGATTTCAGCGATCAACTGATGTCGATGTGCTGGCAGTCCCCGTATTTATAGGATTTTTCAAGGCCATCATGCCAGCTCGGTTTTTTCTGTCAGTATAAAAGGGCAGTCATCAAGGGATTTGTATCATTTCTGAAAATCAAGAAAATTCAAGACGCAAAGTAAAGTGTACGATGTTACATTCAAACCCTATGACCAAGCCAAGAGACAATGTTCGAGTGTCTATTGATCATCCCGGTTTGAAACTTGGAACACACGTGCCATTTGACATTGCTTCAGCAGTGACATGGGAAACTTTGCTTCGAGAAATTGAAAATGTCATGCAAAGCAATGAAGATTTCAAGATTCATGATGGTTAACTGCATGCTGAAATCACTCATATTTCCATGCCCGAAGGATCCGGCAAAGCCAGACGAAATATGCATCATGGGTCGAATGTCAGTATATAGAACATGACTCAACTTAAACGGAGTGTCATACAAATTGACAATCCTAATGACAGCATGTGCTTGGCACGATCCATTGTTGTAGATATATGCCATACACAAAAATCAAATACCGAGGAATGGAAAAAACGATGGAACATGATACGACAATCCAAGAAAACTTTACAACAGAAGGAAGCTCAGACGTTACTGGACAGTGTTGGAATCAGATACGATCAGCCGTGCGGAATAGAGGAGTACCAGAAAATCCAAACCAAACTCTACCCAGACTACATTATCAAGGTTCACACTCAACATGGTAAAGGTAAACCTTTGTTTACCCCACCCACCATGAGGAAAGGGATACACGTATACCACCACGGAGGACATTATGACACCATCACTTCGATCAAGGGATTCTACGGATGTAGTTATTATTGTGAATACTGTAACATTGGCTATAACAATCTAGAACAGCAAAAGTGTAAAAACATTTGTCAGTGCTATTCAACGGAACACTGTGAACCTGGCAGGCAGGTTACTTGTAGTGACTGTAGGATTACTTTTAAAAGTATTGAATGTTATCACAAGCATAGTCACCAAAAGAAATGTATTTGTGAATCTGTATGGCAATGTCAAACATGTCACAGAATTGTTGTAGGTAGGAAGAGAGATCACATTTGTTCAGGGTCTAAGAAATGTAGGTATTGCAAGGACATTGTTGGACCAAACCATGAATGTCATATACCAAAATATGTTTCACCTGAATCTGAAGGTCCTTCAGATTACATCTTTTTCGATTTTGAGAGTCGATTCGATACAAGTGAGCACATACCAAATTTTTGTTGTGCTCAACGCTTTTGCGGTGAATGTATCCGTAAGGACATCACTGAACCGTGCGATCACTGCGACACGTTACCTGAACCATGGGAAATGTTGTTTAAGGGTGATAATACCATGGCTGAATTTTGTACTTGGTTATTTAAATCCACCCACAAAGGATCCACGGTCATAGCTCACAATTTTCAAGGGTATGATGGTCAGTTTATCTTGCGGTATATTGTCAGTCATACCACAACCAAACCCGAGGTCAACATGAATGGAAGCAAACTCATTTCCCTGAAATGTCATGGACTGAGAATGATAGATTCCTTGAGCTTTCTCAGTATGCCATTGTCAGCTTTTCCCAAAACGTTTGGTCTTACTGAAATGGCTTAATGCTATTTTCCACATTGGGCTAACAAAGCTGAATTCCAGAATTATGTGGGACATTACTTAGACTCAAAGTACTATCATCCTGGCGGTATGAAACCCGAAGCCCGTGAAGCCTTTTTAGAATGGCACCAGGAAAAGGTTAACTCACATTCCATCTTTGATTTTCAAAAGGAGATAGAAAAGTATTGTCGATCAGATGTAAATCTTTTGAGGAGGGGTTGTGGTGAATTTCAACATCAGTTAATAGCCAGTGACGGCACCAATCCTTTTACCGAATGTGACACTGGTGGATCAATACAAGACCGTGCCTTACGGATATGTTCAGTCGTAGACATGACATCAAATGAGTCAGACGTGCTGGAGAATAGCTCGGGAGTTTTCGAAAACATGATGAATTCCTTCAATGATGAACTCACGGAAGTGTGTCCAGTATATCATAAAGTATGAGCGTATGAAGCACATTAAAGTACATCTTGGCTTTTCGGCAGACACTTTTGTAGAGTTATTCACAACCTATGTAAAAAACACGACGGATAAAGTAGACTTTTCCATCGTCCACTATAGTGATTCGTATACGGACATGTGGGAGAATTTGCCAGAGGATTTTTTGGTAGATATAAAAATTGCATTGTGCGATCTTCTGCAAGCAAAGAAGTGTCTCTACGTCAAGTACAAGGACATATCAAAAGTAAGGACAGACTTGGATATGAGTTTCTTTACATGGAGGTACATGCTCCGAAAATATATGAGTAAATATCATTCTGACATCGAACTCGAGTGGTGTGAACACAATTTGCAACCAAATTCGTTTTGTGAGTGTAACATCACGACGGAGCCCAAAATGAAGGATGGAGATGATAAAGTCTACGTCAACATTCTGACTATGTTATGTGATCACCATGCAGATCGACAATGGTAAATAGGAGCCACACAACAGACAAAGCAGTATTCGTAATCATGATGTCAAACAAGGCAGCTGTGTTGTCTCTCAAACTAAAAGAGTTGATGGAATTGCATGGGGGTGGCATTACTCCTAAACATCATGATAAAGCATTGGACATAGCGTTGATGCCAAAGCATGCTCGCAGTACATTATATAACTACGCGATGAAATGGTTGTTTTGTCAAGCCAGGGTAACTAAAGAATTCAGGCATCACCAGGTCATGCATGATATCGTACAGATTGTCAAGAAATACTTATTTGTTGACGAGTCGGGACTATTACCACTAGCACTTCGGCAAGGAGCAGTCATACAGGGTTTGAACAACTTTACTGAAGATGAAAGAAACGATCTCCTTCACCAAGTGAATCAAATATTAGAACATTTACCAAAGATCAAGTCACTTTTGTGGGTGCATTATATGGTAGCATCAGAATTGCTGTTCCTGAATGACCAGTACAGATTACAACAACATGTCAGACAGTAAAGAGAAGAAAATATTTACACCTGGAGAAACAATCGCTCATGTCATCAACTCGAAGAGAATAATGGATAATGCATCAAGCAAACATAAAAAAATGACACTTATGATATTGATGACTGTGCGTATGATGAAAGATCTTGACAGTTTGAACTGGTTATGTGAACTTTATAACTGTGACATTAAAAGCATTAAATTGGAGTGGTATGTAAATGACAAGATAGAAGACATTTATTTGTTAAATAATTGTTAACTATTGTTTTTGTTGTCAACATTGTTTTTGTGAACATTGTTTGTGAACATGGTTACGTATAAATAAACATGTAAAAAAGAATATGTTGTCATTATTATTGAAACCATCATGGAAGAAAGTAGTTTACTATTTCAACATCCTTGTAATATTTTCATTTCCGGACCAAGTGGGTCTGGTAAAACACAGTTTGTCAAACAACTGATTGAGTTTAAAACGGATGTGTTTCAAACTGTACCACAACAAGTGGTGTGGTGTTACAAAGAATGGCAGTCGAGCTACGCTATGTTGCAAGAAAGAGAAGGATCTTATATTAAGTTTATCAATGGCATCCCAGACGGCGACGAGGAGATTGTCAGCGATACCAGTATTCCTCATTTGGTGGTGTTTGACGACATGCTCGGCGATAAAGATGAAGAAAAAATCAAACTTTGGTTTACAAGAAAAGGACATCATCGTAATGCCAGTGTGATTTATATCACGCAGAACATGTTTTAACAATCCAAAGCAAGTAGAACAGAGAGCGCATTACATGATTCTGTTTCAAAATACTAGAGATAAAGGACAAATCAAAGTATTGGCAAGTCAAATTCAATTGCCACACTTACTCGAAGCCTATCGATATGCCATTTCAGTTCCTCACATATATTTGGTGATTGATTTTCATCCAACAACTCCCGAGTCTTATAGACTGAGAACAGATATCTTTCATCGTTGGGTGACTGCAGCAAATAGAGGACCTGTTGTGTACACGAGACTAGTATAAAAGAAAAAGACATAGGAAGAAGGTATACACCAAAAGCTGTCATCAGAGCCTTGGAATCGCTCAGTCAGGAGAAAAATGTTAAAAAAAGACAACAGTTATTACAAGCGAGTCTGCATGAAATGATCAAATGGTTAATATTAGCAGCCAAGATCATCATACAGAAAAAGATTCAACTGCCTAAACAGACTTTGAATTTCATGAACAGAAATCAACAAGAGATTCAACAGTTAGCAGACGCCAATGTGGATGACGACACCAAACGTAAATTGATACTGAAACCAGGAGGCAGTGGATTTCTTGGAGATGTTATGATTCGAAATCTACTTCGTAGGGACGGACAAAAGACTTTGAGAAAATTTGACAAGGCTGTCAAGAAAAGATCTGTCAAAACGCCACCAGCCAAGAAAGGCAGAAAGAGATCTGTCAAAACGCCAGCATTCAAGAAAAGCAGAAAGAGATCTGTCAAAAAGATATCTGTTAAAACACCCGCCAAGAAACACAAGTCACCGTTGAAAGGTAAAATACAAGTCAAGAAATCATCGGGCAAGACCACAGGGAAGACACTTCCACCACCCATGACGAAACTCGATGATCGGCTTGTGACTGTCAGACGAAAATCTTCACCAAGACAAAGCTCGCCAATGAGACCACTCAGTCGTGTCTCTGATGTGATTGATCAGACAACACCAGTGAGATCACCTCTCTCACCTATCAATATCAAGTCTGGATTTCAAACTCCAAGTCCCATGCAATCGAGATCTAGGAGTACCACCCCATCTTCTGTTCTTAATACTCGTAAGTCAAGATTTGATAACGTGGTGGTGAATCAACATGATTGATTAACCTATTTGACTCCAAACGGTAAATGGACTGCAAGCAAATTAACACCAGGAGACACTTCGTTCTCGTCTCCGCCCCGAGACTCAACCCCAATATCGTTTATGTCCAGTACTTCGCCTGGAACTCCATCTTGGGCAACCTCACCTTCTTCTTCATTTACAGGGTATCCGAATGGAATGCTAGCCCGATTTTCACCACTTAATCGACAAGTATCTACACTTAGATCAGGTTCGATCAGTGATGCTGTGAAAACAGCCTTTGATGCTCTGTCGTCTATATAACCCCAAGTATTCATCGAAACAATATCATTTTGTTGTTGGGACAGTCACGAAGACGGCATGCAAAAGCATGGCAAATGTAAAACACCGTTGATCAAGAAACATGAAGCAATGATGTTAGCTTTAGGCAAAGCACAGCCTCAGTTTATGAAAAAACTAATCAAGGAAGCGCCTAAAGATCTGATCAACTGCGTGGCAGAATGCTGTCAAAATATTTTAAAAGGGAATGTATCTCTATCAGAAGCTCAGAAGCGCCAGTTGCATCCAAGGCGTCAACAACTTCGGGACTTAGCAAAAAGATTCCCATCCAGAAGAAAAAAACAAATTTTAAATCAGAAAGGAGGATTTTTACCACCGTTAGCTTTTGCGCTAGCACCTGTGCTCAACAACAGTCTTGAAAAATTGATAGATAAAATATGAAGAAGATGGACATTTTCCGTTTAAAATGCTGGAAGAGATGAATCGTTGGAAAGCAGAGCAACAGCAACGTCCAAGATTACCACCAAACCCTAACATCACACAAATATCAGAGCTGCAGAAAGAAATGGGGTCTGTACTTCATCGAGAAGATTTGTCTGAAAGTGAAAAAGCTCAATTATACGGTCAAATGTTACAGAAATTTCAACTGGCTCATAAAAAGGCTGTGCAACCGTCATCAAAATTTCAGCAACAGCAAGAGCAAACTGTACAAACAGAGAAAAAACCTGAGACTTTGCATGATCGTATTATTGATAGTGTGCCAGTTACCATGCGTCGTAAAGCCAAACTTCTTCTTCAAATGTTGAAAAAATCATCCGAGCATGAGTTGGAATGCTCAGGGAAATTTAGAAGTCAATGGTCAATTTTCTCGAGGTCTGAGAGAATCTAATGTCCCTCAGGAATATGTTGACAACATACAGCGCTGGTTATGGATGCAGAGAGACGGGTCCGAGGATGAAGAGGATGGGGATGAATTTTTTGAGACCAGTTCCTACATACCACCAACACCACCTAAGTCTATAAAACGTGAACCCAGAGCTTCGACGTTCCAGTCGTGGGAGGCTTATTAACATGGACAGTAAAAGCGAGGTAGTGCTTCATAAAATTTACTACGATCCAAAACATCCTGCAGGATTTTCGGGCGAACAAAAACTGTATCGGTCTGCTCGAAAACAGATCAAATCTTTATCTTTAAATCAAGTCAAATCATGGTTGCAGGAGCTACATGTTGCATAAACCTATTCGTCGAAACTTTAAAAGACGTCAAACAAAGGTGGGAGGCATTGATCATCAGTGGCTGGCGGATTTAGCAGATTTACAGAGGTTAATGAAAGACATGATCAGTTTCGTCATTTGTTGTGTGTCATTGACGTGTTTTCAAAATACGCTTGGGTTGATCCAATTTATAATAAAACAGGTCAAACTTTGATTCAAGCGTTTGAGTCTATTTTGAAAACTTTAGGTCGATCCCCAAAGTCCTTGCAAACTGACAAAGGGTCTGAATTAAAAAAAAAAGACTTTCAAAAGTTTTTAAAGTCCAAACATATTCATTTTTTCACTACAGAAAATCCTGAAACTAAAGCAAGCATTGTTGAAAGATTTCAAAGAAGTTTGAAAATCGCATGTGGAAGTACTTCACACATGAAAAAACGCGGCGTTACATTGATATCTTAGATGATTTGGTTCATGCCTACAATCACAGTTTTCATCGGAGTATTCAAACAACACATGCATCGGTCACTGAAAAAACAGAACCTGAAGTATCACAACACTTGTATGGATCAAAAACAAAATCCAAACCAATCTAGGTCAAAGTGGGTGATTTAGTTCGCATCAACAAAACAAAGCGAACGTTTGATAAAGGGTATCTGCCAAACTGGACCAAAGAATTATTCAAGGTCATTTACATTCGCCGTTCTTTGCCACCAACTGTTCAGTTAGAAGATTTGGGTGGGGAAAAATTGAAGGATCCTTATATTTGCCTGAAATTCTGACTATAAAAGACAAAGATATTTACAAAATTGAATCAGTCCTTGCTCGTCGCACAAGGAAAGTGGGTGGAAAAAAGGTCAAAGAAATTAAAGTTCACTGGGAAGGTTATCCAAAGAAATTTGACAGTTGGATTCCAGAAAGTCATTTGGTATAAAAGACTCTACATTTTGACAGGATGTCTCAGTCAGATTCGGCTAGCGTGGAGGTGACAGACAATTCTACGACGCTTTGTAAAACTCGTGAGCAAAAAAATCGTCTCACTTTCATGTCACAGCTTTTTGCCATTTATTTTGTGCTGGTGGTTTCTATCATTCAACTCTGTCTGAAATCTGAAGATAGGATTTGGTTAATTCTGCTCAGTAGCACACTTGGTTACATTTTGCCTACCCCTAGGTTTGAAATTCATAAAACAACCTACGTTGCAAAATCTAACTATTGGTCACCAGCGATGAATTCGTTTTACATAACGGTGCTCAGTGACAGCTCAACAATACCCAGAGTGAATTCACATCAAAATTACCCGAACCCATTCATGTCAATAAAGATGATTATGAAATGGCTTTGGTCGAGCTCATCATTTCTTCTCAAATTGTCAATGTGACAGAGGAGGAATCTCATTTTCAAGTTGTTACAACTCATGCCAAACTAGGCAAGGAATTTAATAAATTACCTTCCGTTAAGTGTAAGAAAATCAATGATCAGTACACCTTTCATTGCTGCATCAAATATGGGGTGTATGCATCCCCAGAGCATCTCATTACTGAAATCGACAATGCTATTCAAAAAGAACTTGATGACATTCTCCATAAATTGTCAAGGAGACGTATCAAATTTAATTCCAATACACATCATATGGGTATACATTTTCATCCTAGTTTATTACTTAAGCTATGGGACAAAGTCAACTTCTGGGAGATGTTTATCCAGGGGATAACATTTTTTTTCCTTACGGTGTGGATTTAAATGTTGGCACTAATCATTAATTCATTTATTCTGATCTGGCAGATTTTACTTTTCTGGGAGATATTGAGGCACCAATTCTTCGTGTGGTTCCATTTGAACCGAGCAAGAGAGATTCAAATCATGTTCATGAAGAATTTGTCAATTTGCATTATGTCTCCATCTCCAAATCCAGTTTTGATAAAATAGGTATAAATATAAGGAGTGGCACTGGACAAACCGTTCAGTTTGTCAGTGGCAAGTCTATGGTGAAGTTGCATTTTCGAAAGAAAGCACGACTTAACTTATGATCACAATGTATCCCGTGTATCGTGGTGTTCCTGGCCAATACGGTCATGGACTTGGGTCTATCTTTAAATCAGCTATCAAAACAACATGTCCTTTGGTGAAACCCATGGTTAGATCAGCAATTAGGGCCCTCAAACATGAAAGCCTGTGTGCAGTCAAGGATATCACGTTAGAAAGAAATCCAAGACAGGTGTTAAAGTCTTGTGGAAAAAGGGCGCTGAGGTCTGCTGGAAAAGCAACAGCTTTATCCTTGGGAGAATCTTTGATCAAAACTATAAAAGGTTCAAAACAAAGGCCTCATCGTCAGTACTCCTTCAGACATCGTGGAAGAAGGGTGGTGGTGTTACCACAACGTTGTCGTGGAAGAAACCTTCACAAAGAAAATCTAGACCTCTTGATTTTTTCGACTGAAAAAAATATGATGCAACACGGTTCTTGCGAGTGTAGCAAAACGGAACTTGATGTTTCTGCTGTACCTCTAACCATATCAGCCATGCAAGATGGACAATGGACGGAACATTACCCGATTTCGGCTCTGAATAATTCAGTGCCCATCAAATTTATTATTCCTCCTAAAATGGACATGTTTGAATCAGTCTTACTTGTACATCAAATTCAAAGTGAATAAGGCTGATGGAACAGACCTTGGGGCTGACACTGAAACTTCTGTGGCCAATAACTTTTTCCATAGTATGTTCAGTAGCATTGATCTGTATTTGAACAATAAACTGATTTCGAGCAACACACACACACCTATCCGTACAGAGCCTACATTTAAAATCTCCTTTCCTACAACAAAGACTGTAAAAACACACAACTGCGGGCGTTTGACCTCTGGGATAAAGATACATCTACTCATATGCAGGATAATACACGAGCTGGAAGTAATAGTGGATGGAAAGGTCGTAAAACTCGTATTGCCGGAAGCAAATACTATGAGCTCATTGGAAGATTACATCTGGATTTATTCCTACAAGAGAAATACCTCACAATGGAACTGAAATACACCTCAAGTTGAACAGAGCTTCATCCAACTTCTGTCTCACACAGCCGAACGAAAAGTTGATATCCAGCAAGTGGGATTCAACGTGAGGACGGTTGAATTGCTTCCTGTGGTGGCTAACGATTTGAATCAGGCCATTAGCTAGCATAACATGAAGATCCCGATACGACGCGCTGTAGTGAAAACATTCACGATTCCCGATGGACAGAGATCTAAAATTGATGATCACTTGTTTCTTGGACAACTTCCAAAACGACTCATCATTGGTATGGTGAGAAATGCAGGTATGAATGGAGACACCGCCACCAACCCATTTGATTTCAGAAATTTCCATTTGTCTAAACTAGAAGTCAGTATTGACGGGAAAACCATTCACAACAAAGCCTTCCAACCAGATTTTGAAAATGGATAATGTATGCGATCCTACATGTCACTTTACCAGGCAACAGGAGCTCTCGGACTCAACAGGTCGATTGGATTGACTATGACAGAATATAAAAGTGGTTACACTCTCTGGGGATTTGATCTCAACGCAGATCAAGGTTGCGAGGAAGGTCAACTTCACCCTATAAAAACGGGGAACCTGAGGACAGATCTTCAGTTTGCACAACAACTTCCTAGCGTCGTGAAGGTGATAGTGTACGCAGAATTCGACAATCAAATTGAAATCAACAGATTAAGAGAAGTCGTCACAGATTATTAAACATGGATGGTCATGCCTATGCCAGACATCTCAGAGAAGATGCTGAGAAGGTGAAATATCACGAACCGATATTTAAAAGTAAACTGAAGAATATGCGAGACACCTTAAACGAATGTGTTGTGGAAGAACTTCAAACACTCGTCTTCGATGAAGTACATAAGAACTGTTATGGATGTATTGTAGATCATCTCAGTCAGTTACAGCATCAACTGTGTTTGTTCGCATCTACCGACGAGTGGGTGGAGTTGTACATTGAAGAAGCTCTCTATCAACTGAATCTCTACAATGTCATGGGTATCCAAAACTGGAGCTCATGGATGTATATGGCAGTGAAAAAGTATAAACCCTGCATATGTAGGTAGATATAAGGGACAAGTTAGCCCGTCATCAATCAGATCCACGGGAAAGCTGGATGAGTATATGGGCAGATCGAGTGAAAGACGCCTGAAATCATGAATACCCATGAACTTCAATACATCTTGGATAAATCGTTTATATTGAGAACACTCAATGGAGAAGTGTGTCCTAAGGATCATCTACCGAAGCAGAAACCCTGTCATGTGAAAGCTTACATAGTGAACACACATGACTCAGATAAACCTGGAGAACATTGGGTGGCTATTTACTTCAGAGAAAATACAGCCATCTACTTTGACTCTTATGGATTACCATCCTTAGAGGAAGCTATTCGACCCTTCTTGGACAACAATACCCGAAGCTGGACTAGGAACATCATACGACTTCAAAGTAGAAGTAGTGCCATGTGTGGTGTTTACTGCATATTTGATTTGGACGCTTTAGCCAGAGGATATGATTTAGAGACTATATTGACTATCAAATTTCGTTTAAAGCCAAGATATTGGCATCTCAATGACAAAGATGTAGAAACTTGGTTTAAACAATTCTATGGACACTTGTATACAAAAGCTAGATCACTAGCTAAACCAACCTGAACATTGTGAGTGTTGTACAGCAGATCAATCTGATAAACTTTCTTTAGCTTTGTTTAAATTGTATGTATTAGACAATGGTTATTTGTATCCTTAATGTTCTTTGTTAATACAGTTACTTGTTCAATAAAAAATGTATACACAAAATATTCTTTGTTATTTTTCCCTATCTAGGGGTAGTAGTAAAGGTGCCATAACCCCATCCCTCAAAAAGAACAGTAATCCTGTTTTGTTTTTTTCAACTTAGCCATGTAGACGTTGGTCCTCCATGTAAGATCAAATCTCATTGGCTAATTTATTGATTCTCTATCCGGTCCGCGCGATCCCTATATAAGCAAGTACATTGGCTTACATTCCATCATTCGTTCACAATGGAGTCCATTGCCAAGCAAACTGAAGAGCTGCAGCAACAACTTGAAGCCAGAGCAGCTGTTCTTCAGAACAGCATCCTCAATACGCTAAGGAGAGAAGAATAGATGTGGAGGGACACCCAACGTAGAACGAAGGAGGCGTTAAGGATCATCCGATCCTTAAGACAGAGAGAAAGAGAGAGAGAACAGTGGAGACGGGCAGAAAGACAGAGAATGGAGGATAGATACATGGGTCGGCGCTACGTCAGGGTGGTCAGGGTTCACCCTTATGTCCAAAGGGCCCCTGCTGATAGCACCGTCGAGTAGAGATGCTACTCAAAAAACACAATGGCCCTTTTCAGGGCCACTCCATTTCTTTTACGAAAGAAAGTACCTTTTCTCTTATTGTCTACTGGTAAATAATTATAGTACCCTAAATGGTGATATGGTACCCTAAATGGTGATATGGCACCTAGCAACGCATGGGGTAGTGATATGGTACCCTAAATGGTGATCCGGTACCCTGGGTGGTGATCTGGCACCCCTGGATGGTGAAATCGTACCATGGATGGTGATATGGTACCCTGGATGGCGGTCCCTAGCAACAGATGGGCTGGATGGTGATATGGTACCTAGCAACAATCCGCTTGATGATGTGGTACCGGTACCATAGCACCAGCCCTTACTACTAACACAGTACAGAGCCTAACACAAATATTGCAGACTAGGTCTGACTGAGTCTGTTTATGAAGATATAAACAACATCCTAAAGCCCTTTACCACAGGCTGAACCGGAACTTTATTATACATAAATAGCGAAGTAACTCTACGATTATAAAGAACCGACAAATCTAAGAACACCGAGTCCGAACCATTACTAGAAACACTAAAGACTTCTTGTGAGGTTATTTTTATTTTATTCAACAGTCTGTATTAAGTGACAATATATGCTATTTCCTTCCTAGTCCAACTTGTCTTTCATTCCATGTCAGTCTGTATGGACAGACCGTGAGGGGAGGTAACCACAGTCACGAACTGGTACTATTTCCTACCATCCCTGATTAGGAGATACATGTACTAATATCCAATTTCACAAGCCATTGGATAAGTAAACCAGTTATTAGTCCCCTACCGGTGGAACAACGGAAAGAACCATCCGTCCGTCCATCAGTTTGTATTTCTGTCCACATATCTGGATCAAGCAATACTTAAACAGTATTCAAGCTAGGTTCATATATCTTGGTGTGTGTATAGTGTGCGATTGTAAATTATACACGTATATGGCATGCTTGTAGGTCAAAGGTCAAGGTCACTATTGAAGGTCAAGTAAAATTTGTTCCCGCTCCATACCTTTAATATGCATTGATGGATTATCTTACCACTACAAACACATGTTCCCAGTAATGAGACCATGCGTCAACACATGACCTATGCTTAACTAGTGGATTTTTCCTTTCTGTTTTGCCTCTGCAATACTCAGTCACTTGTTATTATGTGCTTAAAGTATTTTAATATTTATAATTTATACTTAAATCAAGCATTTTTAATCAATTTGAATCATATCTCTCCTGTCATTTGAAAGATTCTCGGTCAACTCTATTCATTTATTGAGTAATGAAAATAAAATAAAACTCAAATGTTAATACTGCATGCCAGGGAAATCATTCAAAAGAGTCAGCTGAAGAGTGTATACATTAGTAATAAGAGACAAACGTAATAAGAGCCAAATATTATGTTTGGTGTAGTCTTCGCATCGGGTTATATAAGATATAAACTTACATTTATCTGTCATCTGTCTGCAAACATAACAAGGATGCCATTACCATACTGCCTTAAAAACAGTATGTAGGATCGGAAAAATAGTAGTGTTATGTAAGGTCGGTTAATAATTCTTAAGTTTTTAATACTTTTCAAAAGAATTTGTAAACACACAGTTGAGTAACAGTTCAAAGATAGCAATATGATAAAAGTATACAAACGTGATGATGATGACTATCATGATGGTGTTCCTCCGGATGCTGCCGTATAGGAGGCAGACGATTCAGCCTGTACAGAGATCCCGATCTGTCTCTGGCCATATCGTCATTCTCGTCTTGAAATGTCGCTGAAATTCCTCGCGTCATAGCACTCCCCGTGTTGTTATGGGGTCTCAATTGAGATCTTAAAATAAACAATGATAAAGTATTTTTAAAAGAGACCAGCATACGACACAATATTTTATTGCATACTTTTAAGAAAAAAATTAAATGTATGTTATACATAACGATTCCATGTATGTGCTAAAATAGATGATACACCTTTTGGGTGCTTATCGGATATCTTTAAATATCCTAAAAATGAATTATTTGCATTAGCAATCAAAAAAGGTTTGCTGTTTGATATTACATGTATGAAATGTCAAGTAAATAATTCGTCAGTTCTATTCTGGAGTATGTGTTGGAAGTAGTGGGGGTGGGGCGTAGGAGCGTGTTCTAATACAGTTTGCAAATTATTGTCTTTCACTACCGTTTTGTCAAATTAAAACATTAATCCTGGCTTCGCTTAAAATAAATGTTAATGCATCGTTTGTAGACACAGGATTACAGATATGTTGTTCTGATTAAAGCTTTTATTATCACTAAATTTATTGATAATAAAAGCTATGAACAACAATCCCTATGGATAATTATTAAATATATTTCTGATTATATTTAGCTTTCAAACACCAAAATCTGATTAGAATGAAGCCACTGCCACATTAATAAGCCACAGGTTCCATCAACAAAATACGCATGTTAATTACTATTTTAACGTACAAATGTTCTTCACTCCACAAGCTTATTGGCGTATTAAGAGTGTATTTTGTGACACTTGTTCTAAAATCAGAATTGCTCCCAATCTAGATGCTTTCATTTACTCTTTAAATTAAACATATGCAAGAGTATAAGCACTGTACAGCAAATAAAAGTCAAAACTTTATAACATACAAAGTTTCCAGGTCGTTATAATGAGATAAATGTAGCTATATAGAAGGAAAATAAAACTACCAAGTTATGGGTTAAAAGGCTTGATTGTTATCAAGTTCAGGAATATGATACAACAATTCTACTATCTATATATTATACAGGAAATGACATAGAAAGCTCTAGGTGCAGTGATATGATAATGTCATGGAGAGCATTCAATTTGATGATAATGAAAATTAAACTACTCACCAAATAATACTTCTACGATTTAGCATCTTACAGCTCGGTCCTGACTTACAAGATGCATTTTAGCATTTGTATGCAAACTATTTAACACATTTGGTTTTAACTTTTATCCTGCTAAATTTCTTAAATGGACTGGTCTTTCATTCATTTTGGATACAACCACTTATGATTCAAAGGGGTGTCCACATAAAATATACTGACTGAATAGTGAGCAGTGCAGATCATAATAGCTTGCACGGATGTGCAGGCTACTCATTGTCTGCATTGGTCGCAGAGGCAAAATCACTTGCTGCCAGCAGGCTAAATGTTAATACCACTCAAATACTAGTGTTTGATGAATTAACAAGAGCTGTCTCCATAGGATGACACATGCCCCCGATGGCACTTTGAATGAACAGTTATGGCCGATGTTTAAGACCTTTGACCTACGGACCTGGGTCTTGCGCGCGACACGTCGTCTTACTGTGGTACACATTCATGCCCAATAATTTTAAATACATGCATGAATGACAAAGATATGGACCGGACACGCCCATCAATGCACTATCATAAAATATGACCTTTAACGTCTAAGTGTGACCTTGACTTTGAGCTATGGACCTGGGTCTTGCGCATGACACGTCGTCTTACTGTGGTACACATTCATGCCAAGTTATTTGAAAATCCATCCATCGATGACAAAGATATGGACCGGACACGAATGCACTATCATGAAAAATGACCTTTAACATCTAAGTGTGACCTTGACCTTAGAGCTACGGACCTGGGTCTTGCGCGCGACACGTCGTCTTACTGTGGTACACATTCATGCCAAGTTATTTGAAAATCCATCCATGGATGACAAAGATATGGACCGGACACGAATGCACTATCATGAAAAATGACCTTTAACGTCTAAGTGTGACCTTGACCTTTGAGCTACGGACCTGGGTCTTGCGCGCGACACGTCGTCTTACTGTGGTACACATTCATGCCAAGTTATTTGAAAATCCATCCATCGATGACAAAGATATGGACCGGACACGAAAATTGCGGACAGACTGACAGACCGACAGACGGTTCAAAAACTATATGCCTCCCTTCGGGGGCATAAAAATTTTAATAATAATAGTGTCTTTTCACTAAGCTAGAAGTCTTTTAATACGATTTGCAATTTGAAATATATAAACATAATCGTGTTTTGAAAAAAATAATCAGAAATACATTATTATTATGTTATGCTGTAACTTGCAGCCTTTTTCAATCAGGACATTCAGAACAAAAATACAATTTTGAATCCAAACGCTCTCAGTTATCACTAGGCTTGATCACAGTTGTATTAAATGGCATATAATGATCAAACTGTAATGTAAAACATAGACAAATGTTTCAGTTAAATAATTCAAATTTCTGTAATTATAATCTTCCTGAGAAAAATATGTGTTGGTTTTGTGCTTACAGGCCCGAATCACTAGAAGATTTGTATGTGCAAATTTGCACTGAGGCAAATATCCGTTTACAGAATGATATGATTACCTTGATAAGACTGTAATGTACCACTAGAAAACAAAACATCTTTGAAACAGGCATTTATTCAAGTTACAAATATATTTCAGAAAACCGATTAATTGCTTACTACATGCAGTTTACATTGCTTGATAAATGTACAGTTATCAGTCATATCTTACTCAAAGTTATATTAAGGCATGGAAGAAATGACCACTTCCACATAGCAATAAGTACGGTATAAACTTCTGCATAGAAGTGAAGAGGTAAACGTATGTCTCCGGCCGCGCAAGTCGCAGGTTCGAATCGCTGCGAGCGAATACTAGGCTGTTGTTCAGGAAGCAGGTATCGAACGTTGTAAGCCTAACTTATAACAACTCTATCGAGTGAAATATAGATAAATACTGAAACATGCATCTATCAAACATTCAAAGACATTAATATATCAATGTAAGCAACTGCATATGTAAAAGGCAAAACAATATTGTTCACATGTAGACAGAAATACTGTATTTCTACAGAATTGTCTTCACAACGTATAGTAAGATTCCATGCAATGATAATCCATGATCCAATAAATTCTCGTTGGTTTACACTGACAGTCGCTATAATTTAATATATGCCTGTCTGCAAATTTTTCCTCAATACTGTCAATTTCTTATATATTTGACACGTCCAAGCAATTGAATTTTGTTTCCTTTTAGTCGTCTTTTCTAAAACAAGATATATATCAATAAACAATACTTACATAACACGCAGGAAGAAAAATGAAAACTAGTTAACATGGTAATCATTTAAACTTCCAACAGGACAATATATACCACATCAAAAGTCACAGAAGCATATGATGGCGAGCAATCTAGTTAAATCACTGGTATAGGAGTAATTTCATAGTTGATAGGAACGGGGACGGCGTCAGCCACCCATATTCTCATAAAAGACATGGCAACAAATACAAAAAAAATATATCATATCAATTTTTAACTATGACATTACAATGCTCTCTCATATAGACTTGTTCCCGTTAATTGCTGTTACTTCTTTGCAAAAATCAGCAGATTTTGCCAAATGTTGAGAGAATGGGTGGCAAAGGATATGCTGCTCCACAATCACTCAGAATGTTCGGTCGAGGGTGGGGCGGTGTTGGAGATGGCAAATCCTCTTCCACCCTTGCTGTAAAACCTTTGTTATATGTCTTAGTTTATAATATATCAAATGATATTCCTATAAAATGTAACAGATTATTTTGAAATAATGTGCAATATTTTATGTAAAAACTCGAATGATGGAAAAGATTTAAATTTTGTTATTACACCTTTATTGCAAATGTATATACCATAACTTATAACAGTTATCAGAGACATGCACAGTATAAAATTATTTACCAGCTACGCAAATATGCCCTTTTTAAAGAGATTTTACTACGTATTGTCGCATTAAGGTCGTTTGATACAAAATGAAAATGGTTCTACAAATTGACGGTAGTTTTTAAACCATAGTTTTCCAAGTTTTCATTACTTACATCTCAGTACGCATATTGCATCAGCATGAGATCACATTCCAATAATAACAGTTAGAGGACAACTCTTATCAAGAAAATGACAGAAGGAATCGACGTTTAAACTTATGACTTTATATTCGTATATATATGCAATGAATTATTACTTTTACTCAATATTCATTAAAACATATCATTACCTTATCATATCAAATTCAAAGCGTCTTTGTATCCGAAGGATATGAAGCCGATAATAAAGGAAAAAGTTGTGTCGTGTGCCTGATTCTACGTCACTCTGTTTTGAACACTGTGTATCAATCGGTCAATTCTCACATTGAGCTTTTTATAGGAAATCACAATTTTGAATTTCAGTTAAGCTGGTCTGCAGTTCGCAGTTCGCGTTTACAATTGCGAACTGCAAACTAGTCTGCAGTTCGCAGTTCGCGTTTCGAATTGAGAACTGCAAACTGGTCTGCAGTTCGCGATTCAAATTGCGAACTACAAACTTGTCTGCAGTTAACGATTCAAATTTTAAAATGCAGTCTGATCAGCACTGTCCTGCGCATTGCAAACAAGAATGCATTTCAGATTTGGTCTGCAGTTTGCATTTCCAATTGTGAACTGCAAACTGGTCTGCAGTTTGCAGTTCGCGTTTTCAATTGCGAACTGCAAACTGGTCTGCACTTCGCTATTCGAATTGCAAACTGCAAACTTGTCTGCAGTTTACGATTCAAATTTCAAAGTGCAGTCTGATCAGCACAGTCCTACGCATTGCGGGCAAGAATGTATTTCACAGTTGGTCTGCAGTTCGCAGTTCGCGTTTCCAATTGCGAACTGCAAACTTGTCTGCACTTCGCGATTCGAATGCAAACTGCAAACTGGTCTGCAGTATACGATTCAAATTTCAAAGTGCAGTCTGTCTGCACTGTCTTGCGCATTGCGGACAAGAATGCATTTCACAGTTGGTCTGCAGTTCGCAGTTCGCGTTTCCAACTGCGAACTGCAAACTGGTCTGCAGTTCGCTATTCAAACTGCAAACTGCAAACTGGTCTGCTGTTTACAATTAAAATTTCAAAGTGCAGTCTGATCAGCACTGCCCTGCAAATTGTAGACAAGATGCATTTCACAGTTGGTCTGCAGTTTGCAGTTCTCAGTTCACGTTTCCAAATGCGAACTGTAAACTGGTCTGCAGTTCGCAGTTCGCAATTCGTAGTTCATAATTCGAGTTGCGAACTGCAAACTGGTCTGCAGTTCACGATTCGAATTGCGAACTGCAAACTGGTCTGCAGTTCAAGATTCAAAATGAAAATATATTTGAACGTTACTCTTATACTTTTAAGTAATAGGTCAGTGTTTGCTAAATATAAATGTTTATAGTCTGCACTTCCTCCCTCTCCATTAGATCTCCAAAGTGCCGGCTAGTCTGCGGCTCTAAGCTTTCGATTCGAATTGCAAACTGCAAACTGGTCTGCAGTTTCGCAGTTCACGATTCGAATTGCAAACTGCAACCTGGTCTGCAGTTCGCGATTCATAATGAAAGTTTATTGGAATGCTACTCTTAATTAACCCTCTAAAGCCCAATGTTGCACTGGTGCAACATAACCGTTTAGAAGCGTATCCACAGAACAGATATTGCCAATTTCATGTGTACACCCTCTTTTTAGTGGTGGCTGACCCTAACGAGTAACGGGATTTAGCCGCAGCTAATGGCTACGTTTTCATGAGTTGCGTCCCTTTGATGCAAATACGCCATTTGTCCAATGTAAAGTGTTTAATCATTCAAGTAAAAATGGATACATCATTTTGCCTCATTGATGACCTTGTATCTTGCATGTTTTTTATAGGAAAAAAAACACAAATCGAGGGCTTGGTGCAAAACTATTGTAAGTGTATATAAATAAAGAACAAGAATGACTGTGTGCGCATGCGTCAACAGCGCAAAATTATTGTGGTGAAAAACATCGAAAATCAAATAATCTGGAGATTGAAGAACATTTTAACCACACACTTTTATCAAACAATATCATTTTGGAGATTTAACCATTCATCATCAAGTCTTGAATGACGTTTTTAGCTTACTTTTAGAAAATTTTTGCACGTCTGGATCTTCTGGGCGCTTGACATTTCAAAATAGCCGCCAAGCGGCGCGCAGATAGAAAACGCTTATTGATAATAGAAGCATACAAGCTTCCAACGAACCTAGATCTACCGGTAACCTTGACCCAAACCAAAACACGGAAGTATGGCAAAATATCTTGCTTTTGTGGAAATCTTCAGCATCCTGTTAGTATCAAATGTTGTACTGTTGTACAGAGGTGATGATTATAATCAGTTGGACCCATCTGTAAATTTTTACAAGAATAATCGCAAGATATTGCATGAGGAAATGAATAAACCACTACAAACGGCTGAAAAGTTCTACCATGATCTCAAGATCTTACACCAAACAATGAACACACCACTGCAAACAGTTGAAAATTATTTTAGTATTGGAGAAAGCCATCTGCCAAATCATTTTTTTCAATTGTATTATCACTTCCTTCACTCAAGGAGAGTTAAATCAAAACCAGTGTCTATAAAATACTGTATAAAAATTTACATTATTCTGCTCTCTGGATACATATCAACAAATCCAGGGCCTGTGAGATATCCGTGTGGAGGATGTTATAAACCTGTTGCCAAGAACCACAGAGGAGTATTCTGTGAAGCATGCTATTATTGGTGGCACATTAAATGTGCTAATATAACAACAACTGAATACAAACAACTTTGCAACAGTGATAACCCATGGCTATGCAATCAATGCAGCAAATTTCATTTCACCGATAGCTTTTTTGAACAATCATTCCACTCCATAGATGACTCGTTTAATTCCACTGATACCGATGGAAATACCAACAACTACGAACCGCTTACTTGAGAAAACAATTTCCAAGACGTTTTACATGTGGTTATCTGAATATTAATAGTCTTAGAAACAAATTTTATAGTGTACAAGAAATATTACATGAAAATTTAGTAGATCTTCTTTTTATATCCGAAACAAAAATTGATGATTCTTTTCCTGACTCTCAATTTTCAGTTGACAAGTACCACATGTGGAGGGCTGACAGAAATGTGAATGGAGGTGGACTCATTGCATACTTGAGATCAGATATTGCTGGTGAAAGGAAACACACTTTAAAATTTAAGGAAATAGAATCTGTCTGTGTAGAGGTAAATTTTGATAAAACTAAATGGTTAATCTTTGGTACATATAAACCACCATCTATGTTAAATTCAGTTTTTCAGGAAAATTTTGATAAAACCTTAGATAAAACTTTTTGTAAATATGATAATGTAATGGTTATAGGT
>NW_026459264.1:0-3883 GCF_021730395.1 Mercenaria mercenaria | reverse complement strand
GTATGTATCGGTTCAGGTGTAATTGCGTGTAACACTTTGCAATCAGCATGTATCGGTAACAGTCACTGGTGTAACTGCATGTAACACTTTTCAGTCAGCACGGTACCGGTAACAGGTGTAACTGCGTGTAACACTTTGAAGAACTCCGAAAAGTCACGCACAGTTTTGCTACATTTAGGCCTAGCAGTTTCTTCCATTAGTTCCATTGCACAGATTGAAAATAAAATAGAATTATTAAGTCTTAGACAAAACAAATAGCTTAGTTTAAATGACAAGTCAACTATTTCCAAAAAAAGATCAGTAAATTTGACTAAGTAAGCTGCCAAGTAAGTAAGTAAACGTCACTCGAGTTAAGTGTTCGGCCGTCGCCCAGGAGATCAGGGTCCAAATCCCCGCTAGACCTAGTTCTATAAATAAGCTTTTACATGCACCATTTTCCATTCAATATTCGACAGTTTTGACATTTTACGTTTTAATTTTTCATTGCATCTTAAGTCTAATATAAAGGCTTATTTATAGAAATAGGCCAGACCCGAAGGCTTTTCCTCATAGAATTACTCATGTCACAAGAATTTTTTGCTAAGTCTAAAAAATAGTCAGGCAATTAAAATATAAAACCGAATTGAAAGTTTCAGTGACATTTAGCTATAAATAACTGATTTGAAGTAAAATTGTTTGCACTGGGCCTGAAATCTCATTTTCCACAAAAGCCCAACGTTGCACTTGTGCAACAGTCTATTTCGAGGGCTTGGCGCAAAACTATTGTATGAAGATACAAGATACAAGTTTTATTTAAAGTCGGTGTTAATATACAGACAACATTAGCTATGTATAGCTATTGACCGACATAAATAACAAATAGTATATTTAATAACATAATAAAAATGTACCTATTAAAAGAGTTACAACAATTAGCAAATCAAGTTTATAAATAGTACATGAGTTATACATACAAATTGGTTAAACCTGAAATACATCTGTTAATCTTGGCCTAGGCCTAAAAACTAGTTAAAAGCAAAAGATGGTAAAACACTGAACTGAAAAAGAACACTAATGCGTTTTTAGAAAATGGTTTAAGACATCTACCACATCAAATCAGATTTGTTATGGACTGATTAACAGCTGTATTTCAGAAGTCAATAAAAGAAACTTAAGGACTACTTAAGAGCAGACAAACATGCTACAGACCAAAAATAAAACAAAACACTGAGCAACTAAAACGTGCATAATTAAATACAAGCAATCAGCACATTAATAATACTGAATAAACTAAACACAACATGTTTGACAGAGGGCGGAAAAAGCAATAGTGAACATAATAGAAATTATATGGGAGCAACAAGAACAAAGCAAACAGCACATGCATAATACTAAGCACACTAGGAAAAACAAGAACAAAACCATATTGGTTTGCAGAGGGCGGGAAAAGCAAGAACTAAAAAATAACAAATATAATTTAATTAGAGCAACAAGAGCATCTACAATTCTGCCCGTCCCACGAGCTAATCAGACTCCGGAACTGATTTAGCCCCGTAACATCTCTGAAATGTTGGGGTAATGAGTTCCAGAGTCTGGGTGCCGCGGAACGGAAAGATTTGAGACCATATCTTGTGCTTCTTACCTGTGGAATTTCAGCAGTGTTGGTATATCTAAAAGAATAGGAATTACTTTTTATTTTAACTAAATCATGAAGATAAGATGGTGACTGCTTGTTAATAATCTTGAAAGTTTCTATAGCCATATATATTAGACGTCTAATTTTTAAAGTTGGGAGTTGGGATTTACTTAATAGCTCTTCGTAATCTGAATGATAGTCGTTGTAGATGAATCTTAAGGCCCTTTTCTGAATGTTTTCTATCTTTTTGGTATTTACTTCTCCGCAGAAATGCCATGTTAAAGGACAAAAGTTGAAATTTGATAGAATGAAGGAATAATATATATTTAGTTTCCCTAATTTGCATAGATGCCTACCAATACGTTTTAAAACATTTAATTGTCTGGAAGCTTTCTTACAAATATTTGAAATATGAGTCTCAAAGTTTAACCTAAAATCAATAGTAACACCTAGCAGATTTACTTCATCATCACAGTTTATTTTATTTCCAGCCAAATCGAAAGTAATATTACATTTCTAAGTTTTAGGTCCTATAGCTACTGCCTGAAATTTGCCTGGATTGGCTTGCATTTTATTATTTGAAAACCATTTTATCAAAGATGTGCTGTCACGCTCTAAGGTGGATTTAACTGTGTCTAGGTCATGATTTGCAAGGATAACGTATTATCATCAGCATAATTATAAAGTTGACTATCTTGAACAAAATGAAATATGTCGTTAAGGAAGATATTAAAAAGCACAGGACCTAATATTGAGCCTTGAGGAACCCCTTTATATATTTCTTGAAAATCACTTTTGACCTGACCTAATTTGATACACTGTTTACGTTCACTTAGGTAGCTAACAATCAAGTTCAATGAATTACCAGATACACCATAGCTTTTTAATTTAAGAATAAGTAAATCATGTGGTAAACAGTCGAATGCTTTGGAAAGGTCCATTAGAACTGATGCTATATATTTATTGTCATCAAGTGCTTGTTTCCAGTCCTCAATTAGCCTGAGTAGGGTTGTCTGACAGCCATAACCTGATCTAAATGCTGAGAGATAAGTATTGAAATGTTGGTCAAAAAACTGAGATAACTGTGTATTTATTGCTCTTTCAAAGATTTTTGATATAGCAGGTAGTATACTGACTGGACGATAATTTCCTTTGTCTAAAGTACTCTTTTTCTTATGTAAAGGTGTCACTTGTGCTATTTTTAAATTATCTGGGAATGTTGATGTTTCAAAGGACTTATTTACCATAGAGGTAATATGGCTTGAGACAGTTTGCTTTGATAACTTAAGTAACTTTGGGAAGATACCATCAATGCCAGTGGCTTTTTTTGTACTTAGTTTATCTATTTGTTTATCTACAAAAGAAGGTTCAACTGAATGGAAACAAAGTTCTGACTGAACATTATTATTTGATTTTATTGCTGTTATACTAGGGTGTTTTTCATCTACTGGTATTGTATCATTTCCAATATTTTGGGCAACATTTACAAAAAACTGATTAAAAATATTACATACTTCTTGTTGGTCTTCTTGTTGGTCTGTAATTATATTACCTCCCTCACTTAAAATAGTATCTTTTTGAGTTGCATTTCCCTTATTTGTTAAGAAAGGTTTGACAGTAGACCAAAAGTTAGAAGATTTACAGCCACCCACACAACGATCAATGAAATATTTATTCATAGATTTTCTCCTGATGCTAGTTACCAAGTTTCTCTGTTTTCTAAAGTTTTCCCAGTTTTTCGATGTTTTGTGTTTGTTATATTTATTTAATAACATCCTCTTTTTGTAAACTGCATTTTTTAATGTTTGGTTCATAAAAGGAGATGGTCTTTGTATTACTCTTTTCTTTTTTATGGGAGCATGTAAGTTTGCAGTTTCCAGAAAAATATCACTGAATTCACTGTACATTTTGTTTACATCCGCTTGAGAAGTATCTAATTTTAAAAGGTTGGCTTTAAGATCAGAATTAAAATTTTCTTCGTTAAAATGCTTAAAACTTCTGTAGGAACAAAATATGTTTTTTTGACTTTTGGATCTCCTGTTTGAACTGTATACCAATAAAATTATGGCAGTCACTTAGTCCGCAGTCAAAGTTACAAGAATTACCTAAAAGATTTTTACTGTTTGTCAATATAACATCAATAAGAGTAGGATTAGCTTTGTTTGAAAAACAAGTAGGTTCTGATATGATGTTTACCAAGTCAAAAATATCGCAAGAGTTGTTTAGAGTCTGACATTTTTCATCTATTGACATGTTGTTGTTAAGATC
>NW_026459263.1:0-59340 GCF_021730395.1 Mercenaria mercenaria | reverse complement strand
GGCAAAAAATTATAAAAACACAAAATAAAAATGTCAATATCATTTTTTCTATGGTGCCTCAAGTAAACGGATTTAATGAGACATAATTCATACTTCAATATTGAAAAATAAGGTCGAATGCTGTGTTTCTGTTTTGAATTTTGCTTACTCCATTTAAAAATAACCTTAGGACAGACGTAAAACCTATCTAAATTTCTTCCACAATATATAATCTAAGAGTGAAAGCAAAATAAAGAACTTTCACCGCGCTTACCTCAATATTTTAAAAGATGTGTAACTCTACCCCTTCTATTGGCAGTAAATTCACTTGGAACACCAAGAAATCGCTCGCTTATAAGATTCATCTTTTTCCATTTTTGTACAAGAAATCAATAAGAAGTCTTGAAAGAAGTAAAAACTTACTAGAAAAAAGGAAAAATAATTGATCCCAGTAGGGCTTGAACCTACCCCCCCCCCCCCCCCCACAAGAATTGCAGTCAAAACTAGGTTTATGGTAGGAAATGAATACTCTGAAAAAAGAGGTTCTCTATATAGTGATCTAATACTACGCTCAGTGATGTTAATAAAAAAAAAATCCACAAAAAAAAAATCCGACATAGCTACCCTAATATTTTGAGCATGTTACCGGAAACAAAGATTTTTTTAGGCCTAATCAATACAAATTTTAATAATTTGAAAGCACTTTAAGTTCTAAATGTAATTTTTATTATATGGTTGATGTTTATTAAGAAGAAAATAATTAAAGAAGTTAGACCAAGGCCCTATTTTAGAATATATTAATACACTGCATATATTCTGCTCTCTATCTGAAAAAAGTCCCTCCATTAATAACAACAAAATGTGACAGGTCTTTTCTAAGAAAGCACAGTGCGCCCTGCTCATTGCCAAAATGCTAGATGCCACATAGTTAATGTAAATGTTATTTGCCAAATTCTGCATGTCAAATATTCAAGCAGGAATTGAAAAAAAAAAACTATTTGTAATTGTGAAATGTGAAACAGCAAGTGCCAACTATTTATTTCTATTGAGTGCTTATTCAAATAAAGAGTTACATCAGTAGATGAATGCATCCTTTAAATAGTCATTGACATTTTGTACTTAAGTAGGCCTCTGTTATTTTTTTTTTCTAAACATTTTAAAGTAAACAGCTTTGGTCCCATGTTCATATGACCAGTAGAAGATGTCACTGCCTCCAAATAATTAGATTTACATTCAGTAGATACAAAGTTACCAATCATTTACTCATACAATTAAAGCATTTGATGATTGGCATTTATCATTTGGCAATACGACTTGGCTTATTTGAGATTTAGTGTTTGGAATTTAGCATAAATGGCATTTAGCATCAGTTATTTTGCAACTAGCATTCGGTATGTCGCATTTAGCATTAAATATTTAGCTCTTAGCATGAAGGTAATGGCAATTAGCATTGAAGTAGCAGCTGGCATTTAGCATGGCGCACCGGCCTTTTCAGAATTATTTTCAACCTCTATATCTAATATGAGAGGCCATTGCGTCATGCTAATTGCAAAATGCTAAATTTCAAATACTTTATACTTTCATTTTCCATTATTTAGCCTTATGGCCGTGTTGATCACTGTTATCAACGACAATTTAAAAAAATGGACTGTTTACTTGACTTGAATGAGCTCAACAAAAATCTCAGCACAATTATTTACATGGAATTTATTGTAATGTTATAACAGACTTCTTCCTGCTAAGATACTTAAGGTAATTCTGCACGTTTGATAAAATGGAAGTGATGGCATAACGTCATTTATCTGGAAAACGTAGAATAAAGCCTGGATTCGGCGTAGGGAAATGAAAATTATTTTATGAAACAATAGCAACCTGTGAATAGATTTATTACAGTGCCACTGTTACTGTCTTTCTAAGTAAAAATATGATATTAAAACATCTGACATGTTAAAATCTTCAAAATGATGTCTTAAAATTCGCGAAAAGATAAATTGAAAGAAGCGAAAAGTAGTAAAATCAGCGGGTTGTATTTAACGAACTGGAGTTTTCTTATAAAATAAAAATTTAACATCTCCTTTTCTTTTTGTTTTTCTAAAGTAGCGATCTAGCGGTCTCTGAAAATCTGATATGCCAGAAAATGTCGAAAAAAATAAAACGTTATGAAGTAAGTTGATTTATATTAATAAAGAACAGCCGGATTTAGTGGTGTTCAGCCTATAATTGGCAACACATGGTATTTTGCCAAACTCCTTGAAAATCAATAAAAATGCCATTAATCTATTCTTTATTATGTAAAATGGTGACGAGGGGCTTAAAACTCTTAAATTTCTTGTGTTTTTGGAATTAAGACCCAATTTTCGACCAGGTGGCTGTGACTTTGGTCTGTTTTAGGACCTAGTAAATGACTTTTCTCGTACTTTAGCACTGCAATTGTCTAAATATTATTGAAACTAGCATATTTCTGAATGAAAATTCATTAAAAAAACCGTCGCAGCGATTAAATGGATTTTGAATCAAAATTCTACGAATAAGGTAAAGAAATTGAAATATTGCTTGCACTTTGCTAAATTTCTCGTATTTGTGGGGATGGGGGTGACCTGCAAGTTTCATTTCTCTAGATTATCTCAATATTTTGCATCGAAACTATGCAGAATCATTGTAAAATAGGTGTACCTTGAGAGTGAATTCACGAAAAATACGTCTTACGAAAAAATATCTTTGATACGGGAGCATTTTTTAAGCATAAAAAGATGGATTGTGCGTATATATGAGCCGTGCCATGTGAAAACCAACATAGCGGCTTTGCAACCAGCAAGGATCCAGACCAGCCTGCGCATCCGCGCAGTCTGGTCAGGATCCATGCTGTTAGTTTTCAAAGCCTACTGCAATTAGAGAAACTGTTACCGAACAGCATGGATCCTGACCAGACTGTGCGGATTCGCAGGCTGGTCTTGATCCATGCTGGTCGCAAAGCCACTGTTAGTATTTTTACAAGATGAGATGTAAGTGTTATAGTTTATATTTTATAACATACACTTGGTGAAAAGCTGCAAAGATAATAAGCATTCCTTTCAATTCTCAAAAATCTCTCTTTTTCCATTCATTAATGTTACCTTTTTTATAGGACCTATGTATAGGACCCCAAAATGCAAAAATGGTTACAAATGCGAAAACAGTCAGAAATGTGAAATTATTTAAAAACTTATGTAAAAACTTTCCACAAATGTGAAAGCTAGTTAATCTGGATGTTAAAATGACCCTAGACCCCACCCCACCCCCGCCCTAAAAAAATAAAAAAAAAATAAAAAAATGTCACAAATACAAAAAAAAGAAAACCACCAATGTACAAACACTTTTCCTACACATGTATAAAACGTTTTTCAAAATACATTTGTAATTAAAGCAATTGTTTCACATTTGTTACAATTTTCACATCTGTGACTATTTTAACATTCTGGATCCAACAATCCAACCCTGTCATTCAACTCCTACGATTTAAATCTTAGGTTAAATTAAATTTGCGCAGTTAAACCAGCTGAATACCACAGACAAATCTTTCCCAGCTACCTATAAAACTTCTTCACAGTTCTTCTTTCTCTCACTTTTTTAAGTTTCGAAGAAAATTGTCCTAAACCATAATGAAGTTTGCAATTACCACAAATACAGTACACTGCAGAAAGCCTATACTATCAAATAAACAACTATTTGTTTTGTTTTGTTTTATTCATTTTTATTTGTTTACGCTGCTTTGCGTAGTTATGACTTTTTCCAGTCAAACTAATCAATCGTAGGCCCAGCGATATTTGAATTTTGAGACCCGTTCCCAAATACAGGTCGATGTCTTGATTGATTCAATATGATATGACCTTAATTCAAGGCCCGGGTGTTAGTTTTAGAACATGTCTGGGTGTTGGCTGGAGTATTTTATTGTTTTGCAATGTTTTAATTGTTGTATCCCCCTGAAATTTTGTTTTAATTGTCAAAATTTGGATTAGGTTATGAGATATATAATTACTTTTATTAAACATTATCATCCAGAGTAACAGCCGCGATTACCTTTCATACACACATGAAACGCCAAAGAACTGCCACTAACCATGAACTATATCTATACTCTACAGCTTTATTTTATTAACATTATAACTTTAAACCTTTAAAAACACCTTTAAAAAGAGCTATTTATTTACGTCCGTTTGTTGTCAGTACACAGGTTATTTATAGATTACACGCCTACTGCATAATTGTGTCATATCGATAAATATGCTTACTCTATAATACTCTTTAATGTACTTTAACGATACTGTTTTAGAGCTACTCTATGTTTTTAAATTATTGTCATTTTTTCATTTTTTAATGATTTTCAGATCTGTGTTTTTTTTGCACTTTCTAGCCTAAAGTCTAGATTTAATGAGTATACCGGTATTAATTACATTACTCATTGTATAAAAAAGTTATTTATGATCGCGCTGTATGAAATTTATCAGTTGATTTTATCAAAATTCGACCGTTTCTATGATTTTTTTCTTACTTTTATGTTAGTGTCGTACTAAAAATTCCCTTACAATTCTAGCTATATATGTTCTTTAGCGATACTGAAGATTTGAATCAGAACTATGATCTAATAAATGTTTTACACGCGAATCCTTTGTACCTGACGTCTAAATTACGCGTGAGAGTTTTGCCTAAAATTTTACCTGTTTACCTGTTGTTTGTTTACCATTGTCTGTTGCCGTCTGTATGTTTTCTGATCATCATCACTACTGGATACAAATACATGTATTTGATATTTTCTTTATTTTCTTTTCTGATATTATCGATGATTTTATTACCTTTATTCCTATACTATTAACCATGCATTTAACTTCTTTAAAATTTGGTTAAGATTGGTAAAATTTGATAAAATTGGTAAAATCAGAATCTGCCTTTGTCGAAAAACGAAAACACAAAGACCTTTTTTATTATGCCAAAAGGTTTAAAATTTTAATTTAAAATTATATTACAACTAATTGGATAAAATCAGGTGACTATCCTTACCGAAAATATAAAGAGTGTGCAAGGATATGCCCCCTGTTTTTTCTTTTTAAATTATAGTCTAAAATTATCCTTAGTATGGCTTAAAATTATGTGTATTTTAAAATTGAAATATTTAAAAAGTTTTTAAAATGGTAGTAAAGTTTAAAGCCTTTTAACCATGTATTATAGAACATTATAAATAAACAACTATATAAATACCTGGAATTTTTATAATTCCTGTCAATAGCGTGTGAAAACATAAGATTAATTACTCCATGGATAGCAAATGCCATTTTTAACTTATGAAACTGAACGGTCACATAACTCCATCTTTCATTCTAACTCTTTACGTTCCTTCAGTTAACACGTTTTTGCAGCTCCACAGTTTTAAAATTCTTTAGATATTGAAAACAAATGTTGATGATTAATTTCCTATCAATGTTATAATGGACGTTATTATGAAACTAGCTTGTACATGTATAAGCTAATAACCGACGCTAAATCAAAATTATCTGATCTAATGAAGGCAGTAACAAGGTTAGTATCTGTCAAATCTGTGTAAGTTATAATATGTGCAATACCATACGACGTATGGTCTTACAAATCGCTAAAATGACAATTGTCTTTATGACATTAATAAAAACATATTTGGCTATAGTCAGCCTAAAATCTGGTACTTGTAAAACAGATTTATTTAAAAATTATATCCGTTGTATGTAGCATAGGACATAATTAGATACGTCAACTGTTCCTTTCTAAAATAGGTAAAATACGGATTTAAAATAAGTATACTTACAGTTTATAGTTTCCAATATTTAATCCAAAAACACAAGACAATACAAAGTCAATATAAAGATAATATTGTTGAATGCAAATTGTTTAAATATGACCTGCAAAATTTTATGCGCCTTTTTATTAGGAGATTTCAGATTTAATAATGGTAATTGGTTTAGCGATTATCTTTAATTATTTTCGAGTAATATTTAATTGTCAAGATTTAATTCTTCACAGATTATCAACTTTTGTAATATCAAAACTGATAATTGGTCACCTTTGAAGCTCTTAGCAATTAATGTGATCAAAGGGGTTAATTAAATGTTTATTACTACATCAAAAAGGATTTTGTTTTTCAAATGCATCCTTTAATTTTCAGATCTAAATGTATTATACAATATTTCAAAATTCAGTTTTCAAGTTTTATTAAAAACTTCACATAATCATGAGATTACATTCCAAAAATAAAGAAAAGGCACCTGAACAGTATACCAGTCATACCACCTTTTTGTGCCATCCGCATTCGTCTCCACTTCAAATCTTTTTGCCAACCGTGTGGGTGATATTTTTAACGCTTTCATCGAGAGAGAGGGAGAGAGAGAGAGAGAGTATGTAAGTTCTCTACATTGTTTCAAAAGCACTGAAGCAGTTTAATCTATACAATTATTTGAATTTGTTTGTTAGTTATTTGAACATTTGAGCTATTCCATAAGGACGAATTGAACAGGTCTGTATACCAATGTAGATGCCTTTTGGGTGACGAATAATGATACCACAAATCTTCAGTGGTCATATACATGTATATTTGATGTTTATGGTAATTGCTTGTTAAGTGGTCCGCTGCAATATATGGTTAGGTAAGACTTTACGCTTCAATGTAGATCACATATCATATATCATGCATATATACACATCATGGCAGTAAAACATCATTAACATAAAATACATTGCAATTCAATTATATCTCCTTGGCTATGATATATACTTTTTTAGTTTTTGTTTTTAAAATTGTAAATATATCTAGTCTTTATTTAATGTTCAGTATCATATTATAACATTACAAACAGTTCACTAAGAAAATCTCTAAAATGGACTGGCAATGTCACTAAACCACAAAATAAAAGAATAATAACAACAGCTTAAATTTTGTGATAATATTATCAGTATAGTGGCTAGTCTGCTATTAACTTATGAATTATAAGAGACCTTGCACAAAGCACAACAAATACTATTCACAAGTAAACGTTAAATTTTCAATAACACCCTAACTAAACGCGACGAAATGCATGAAACTACATGACGTAACAAATGAGCCGTGCTATGGGAAAACCAACATAGTGGCTTTACGACCAGCGCATCCGCGCAGTCTGATCAGGATCCATGTTGTTCGCTTTCAAACCCTATTGCAGTTAGAGAAACTGTTAGCGAACAGCATGGATCCTGACCAGACTGCGCGGATGCGCAGGCTGGTCTGGATCCATGCTGGTCGCAAAGCCACTATGTTGGTTTTCTCATGGCGCGGCTCAAATAACGACACGCACTCGATATGAAATATTAGTGTCAATGTGGAAAAATTATTGACGTTTTGAGTTTCAACTTAACGGAGTTTATAAATTGCTATGTAATGAATAGAATATATCCAATAAAAGTCGTTTCATATTGAATTTATTAAACAAGTTGAACAGAATAAGAAAATGCAAGGAATAACTGTCGTCAAAATCTCATCAATATGATTGATATACGATATCCGATCAGTACCATACAATTATCACCAATTCAACAATTCGCCGAGAGATCTGGCTGGTTTATATTGTACTGATAATGATATAATCATATTAGATGTGATAAAAGCATGCCATAAAATGATAGTTTAAAAAGTCACTGTTTTACTCGTTTATGTATTGTTCATATGAACAAATGCTGGATTTGTGGAAAAGACTTAATGGAATTTGTAAGTTTATATTTGTATATATATATCAATATGTCTATTGATTACCCTTTTCTTTTGCCTTGTATTTCGTTTCGACAAGGCATGAATAGAAGGGTGATATCCATCCATATGTTGTTAATGCCAAATTTTAACAAGATTGTGTTATATAGTCTACATATAGTTAAATATATGTGCACATAGTACTTGTAATTGATATTGTATGCACAGAAACAATTCCAGGTCATTTTAATATCGGCTGGTGATATTCTCGCTTTTCTTATCTTTTAAACTATGTTGTACTTGTTTGTATCTTGTCATGTTAACGCTCTTTGTGTATATATTTGTATTTAATTTACTTATTTGTATAGCCCCTTCTCAAATTATATGCATGCTTTACATTCCATTGCCAGAACGAGGCTGAGATGGGTCAGTTGTAAACATTATCTCAGAGCAGTATTACTGCTTCCAGTGTAAAAGTACACTGTTTATGATAAGATAATAATAATTTACTTTTAATGTGTTCCAAAGAAGGTTATTAGAGTAAATAGTATATTTGCTAGTTAAATGCATTTCCAGTTTTACCATATTTATTCTTTATACCATAGATTTCTGTTGTTTTTTTTTTCTGAACAAATCTCTAAGTCAGCAGTCGTTTGTTCCTAGCACTTCAAAAATGAAAATTATACAGGCTGACCAAAACTTAAACCAAGACGAATTTCAAAAAAGAACACTTAGTCTAATAATTAGAAAAATAAAATAATTACTGACATAATGTTTTGTAGAGTCATTTCAGCTTTCAGAAATGAAGGAGGCTGTTTTCAAATTCCTTTAATTTATTTATTTTCTGACAAAAATGTGAAACAGTGGAGAGTACAAAAGAACCATCTACAACCGAAGGAAGAACATTGACAACAGTCCTACTTTATGTTGAACAAGGACCGGAAATATCAACACTGAAGGACTGGAGCTGCGCTAGAAAAAATAAGAATGTATTGCTTTAGCCAGCCAACTTAAAACATTTAAACTTAAATGCTTTGTTATTTCTCCACATTGCTGAGTTTGTTTTTCACTGTAGTCTAGCCAATCTGGTTTCTATATGATGATCATTTCTTTTCCCCGAATTTAACTTGAAGGTATATGATCTTTAATAGCCCAAGTGGAGGGATCTCTAGTCTGTCTGGACTTGTATCTAACCAGGGTGCCCTTAAACTGACAACCAAATAAGGGTTTTTAAATGGTTTTCACAGACTTAAGCATACCTTTTGGCTGCTATTGGTACATAAGCTAGCCTGTGTTGGTGTCACTTAAGATATATGAAATAATATGGTTGGGAAAGAATCTGACTGCTCTGAACAAACTTTACCGTGTAAACAACTTACTAGCCCCAATAGTACAAGCAATCAGTGTTTATAATCAAAAGTTAAAAGCTGGCCACTTCTACAGTTGCATAAATTGACCAATTAGTTACAGGTTTAGAGATAAGATGTGTATTGATGATTTAGTTTCAAGTAGTACAAATATTTGATCTTACTTTAAAATTAGTTTATGTAGTTTTCACTATAATATTCATAAATATTTTTTAGAAGAGAACTTGTAAGTTCCAATATAATCTTCAGCAGAAAAAAAGTTATAAATAGGGATTAAACTGGTATATACCACTATCACTCTAGTAGCTGCCATTCTGCTTATCAGCAATGTTTACAACTGACCCATCTCAGCCTCGCTCTGGGAATCTCATTCAATATTCATGAGATAATATTAAGAAGGGCCTATTGATTATTGTTTGAATACTTTTGCAATGATGCTCTCCTATCTGTGGAGGTAATAAAAAATCTATCTATCTATCTATCTATCTATCTATCTGTAACAGTGTTAAAATTGCTATTCCTAATATTCATACAAAGTTTATATTCATAATCTTACAAGTGCATGACATGGTATTCCTGTGTTACTTACTGGACACCATACCATTGTATAAGTGAGTGTATTGTCAACAACATAAAACTTCAATTTCTTGGTGGTAATGCATCTTTGATAAAGATATTATAGGTGTTAAGAATTAGCAATATAAATCATCTAACGATCATTGCATCTATATGAGTAATATGCATTGTGCAAGTAAGTCTGAATTTAAAGTTTTCCAAAATACAATTAGGTAAATAAAAATACTACATTAATCAATGTTACACCGTTATCCTTAATGCATTGTACTATTTTATTGCTATGTCAAAATGCATATTGATGACATGGTCGGTGCACAGAATATTTAATATTCGGTTGTTTTCCGGTACATTCCGTACAGTGTACGGAAAGAAACCTGCAATTAAAATGGTTTATATTAAAGCGTGTATACCGAGGTCCGATAGTCACGATAGCTCAGTGGTCACTGTCAGTAGCATGAAACCTCTTAAGATCGAATCCGTGCTGTATCTGTATTTTTTCCACAAACACTTTCTACATGTACATTTTATCTAATATTTCCTCCATTGTGTTTTTACAACTTTTTTTATTTTTATATCTTTTTTTAATTTCTTTTCTTTAATATCATTTTTATTCACGGTTTATTTCAGTATATTACAATTTCATAGATATTGATTAAAACAAGCTATATTCATGATTCAGTTTCGATCGCTATAATTTCAGTACGAAACACATTTAAACGTGAAGCCCGTGAACTTTGATTTTCACGTGCCCCTTTGTAATTTAAAACATATAAACCAATAAACAATCAAAAATGAAAATAAAAAATGTATGCAGGGGTGCAAAATGGCGGCGGAATCTCTCGATTCAGGTAACATTTTACATTATTACTGTCTTAATACTTAACCAGTTTTAACGAAATAAAAGCGAGTGCCCGCTCATAAGAATACTACACCCTCAGCTATAAAGCTTGGACTCCTGAGTTTCGTAGTTTTTGTGAAAAGTGCAATGGCGCATTCTGACGGAAAAAATGCAAGTGCTATGTAGGGGGGGGGGGGGGGGGGGGGGGGGGGGAGCATTTTTATGAAAATGACTAAACCAGCAGTATCCCCGTGTGTTTCGAAAAACGGCTTGTAGGACGGAACCGGGCTTGGCATGTTCCAAAGCCGTTGTAGAACTTTAGCAAGTGAAATCGCCAGTTTTCCGCAATTATGGGCGGTTGAAAGGAAATGTTATGTGGGGGAGGTGTTTTCATTATGTTATGTGGGGGTGCTTTTGACATGTGGAGGTGACTTAACTGGCTGCTAGAGACACGCAATAATACGGACAAATAAAGCAAGCGAAAAATACTTTTAACTGTTAAAGGCATATTATATGTCAATATATATTGTGATGATGTCCGTCCGTTAGTCCTTGCATGTTTCTTCTCATACATCGTTGGCACTAGAGACATGAAACTTGATCACGATACTGCTATGGTCTTTGGAGAGTGCATTTTCATACGACACCTAGATATAAAGCTATAAGTGTCATAAGGGGCGTTGATCTATTATATTAAATTTTGCTGTAACTTGTTCTAAATTATTACTTGACCGATTTGGCTAATAATCAAATAACAACCTTGTTGACAAGACGTTCAATTATATTCTTTAATATTTGACCTTTACCTTTATTTGACTTTTCACCTTTACTTTTAAAAGTCGGAACATATTCATTTTGATGTCCATCTGATATTTGATATCTACTATTTAAACGCTAAAAACAGTTAGTTTGCTGTAATATTTTTCATTATTTCACACATCTGACTCGTATTCACAAATACCAATTCTTGTGACAAGATGTTCACTTTGATGTATTTAAGTATGACAATGTCCTTCATTTTACTTTGATCTTTGCATTTAAAAATCGGAAATAATTAAATTCCCCATAACATTTGTCAGATTTTATAACCAACTTGGCTGTAATGTAAACTGAACAATCCATGCGACAAAAAAAGTGGCGTATAGATACGCGATGGTATCTTTTGACAAATTCTAGTGATTTGATGTAGTCTTCCTTTAACACGGTGGCGATACCTTAGGTATGCAGGGGTGCTGTAAGGGTCTGTTATATTTTTCTAAGTTACTTTAACACCATTAATATATGAACGTTTGGTGAATAATTGAGGAAAGACTTACAATGGAACTTTATATGGAAATCCTGGTGACATTGTGAAATCCTGTGCCATGAACTGATCTTTACAAAGTAAAGATACTCTTACTTTATAAACTTGCCATACTGGTGTGAACAGATTAGAAATGAACATTTTATATATGAAAACCACAATAACATTGTGAAATACTTACCTTTTTGATGGAAATTTGTCAGTCTTCTCAGATTTCATTGTTACCAAAAGTTTCACTGGCGGAAATATTTGAAATCCGCCCACTTCAATATTTTCTTATAAGATTTCCATTTATAGTCAAAGTTTCTACCTAGGAACAATTCATGATCTGTATTTATTTGTAATTTATGATTGTTAAACACTAGAAATCCATCAACTACCATTATTATATGCAATTTATTGATCATTTTCTTATTTATTTTTCGTGCTGCATTTCAATATGGCGGCTGCTGAAATGCTGGATTTCAGCCTCGGAAATCCTTCTATCATTTGATTGGTGGATCTTGGTGGATTTCTGGATTGTACTGTTTTTGATTGGTGGATTTCAGATCCAAATGTTTATTAAAGCCGGTAAGAAATCCTGGCTAGGACTTCACATAAAAAACAGGGCAATAGGTATAAGTAAGAAGCCACCATAGGAAAATCCAGTATCACATATAGCTATATTGCTAGAGCACTTTTAGGAAGATAATATCATTAAAATAACCAAAATCACTCAGAAACGGTCGAACTTTGATAAAAACAACCGCAAAATTTCATACAGCGCGATCGTAAATATCTTTTACATGTAATATGTAAAGTAACTAATACCGATATAATCAATAAATTCAGACTTTAGACTATAAAGTGCAAAAAACAGATCGGAAAAACATTAAAAAATGACAAAACGACAGCATTTTAAAAATATAGTAAAACGGTTTCGGTGAAGCACATTGAATGTTTAGCGCATATAGAGTAAGCATATTTATCGATATGACACAATTATGCAGTAGGCGTGGCGTGTAATCTATAAATAACCTGTGTACTGTCAACAATCGGACGTATATAAAGGTTATGTTTTAGACGTGTTTTTAAAGTTTTAATGTTTTTAAAGTTTTAATATTAATAAAATAAAGCTTAAGAGTATAGATGTAGTTCATGGTCAGTGGCAGTTTTTCTCAGGCGCTTCAGGAGTGTTAGTAAGGTAGTCGCGGCTCTTACCCTGGATGACAAAATTTAATAAATTTAAATATATATTTCATAACCTATTTATTATTTCGGAAATTTAGACACAGTTTAGGGGGGTATAACATTTAAAAACAATACAATAACAATAAATACTCCAGCCAAGACCCAGACATGTTCCAAAATAACACCCGGGCCTTGAATTAAGGTCCATTTTTAACTATATCATATGAATCTAATCCTTTGGAATCGATCCAGGCGCCGACCTGTATCTGGCAACAGGTCTCAAAATTCAAATCTCGCTGGGCCTACGATTGATTAGTTAGACTGGAAACAGTCATAACTACGCAGCGCAGCGTAAACAAATAAAAATGAATAAAACAAAAAAAAACAAAAAAAAAAACGAAAATCCAGTAGTGAGGGCGTACAGTAAACAAGCAGACGACGACAGGCAACCGAAAACAGGCAACAGGTAAACAGGTAAATTTTATTTAAGAATTATTCTGCGAAATTTAGGTCTTCCCATACACAGAAAACGCGTGTAGAGCTTCTAATACCAAGTAGATTTGCTTCAAACTTTCAACATCTATAAAAGATAGATGCAGCTAGAATATCATGGCATTTCTATCAAGATAATAACATTAAATAAATGAAAATTACATAAAAACAGCCGATTTTCAATAAAATTACCGGTAAAACTTTACACAGCGCGACCGTGAATAACAATTATGTCTTATAAGTAAAGAAATTAAAACCAATGCGAACAATAAATTTGGTCTTTCTGCTAGAAAAGTCCAAAAACAGAATAGAAAAATCTTTATTAATAAAAAAATGCGATCAATTTAAAAACATAGAGTAAACAGAAATTGTTAACCATAATGCGAACAGAAAAGTACATGGAGTAACATAATTATCGATATGACACATAGGCGTGGCGTGTAATCTAAAAATAAACCTGTGTGTGGAAGTGTATCGGACGTAAATAGAATGATTTTATACAGCTGTTTTTAACGTTTTAATACATTTTAAAAGGTTTTAAAGTTAATAAATAAAGTAGTAGCGCATAGACTTAGTTTAGCAATGCAATGAGATTTTTATAAACCAGACTTTTACACTTAAAATTTCATTTTTTCATAGGAGTTTGTACCCCAGAACAACATGGAAGTGAAAAAAAAGAGTTACCACAATACTTAGAAAAATATATACATGCAAATATGGGCGTTTTAAGGCTCATAAAGCCGTTTTTCAAAAATTTAGCCCGAATAACAACCTGATACCAAAACAATGACATTTATTTAAAAATATGACACAAAAACAATCATACTTGACCCCAGTAGTATAAATAGTATAAGAGAGCACTAAAACTCTATATACCTAGGCCTTTTCTGTTATTCCTTGGTCGTATTCCGGTCACAAATATAGTGTATCAGACAACGTGTTTTCAGTAGGCCACAAATATTCAAGTAAATCCCAAACAAGGAGCTGCGTTCAATAAACGCTTGATGCCCCCAGTGGCATCCTTGTCGATACAAAGTAACCTAAGTCCAAAACGAGGTCAAGGTCAAACTGAGGTCAGGTGATGTTTGAAGATGAGGAATGGTCACAGGTTTCATCTGTTTTAGTATCAATTCATTCTTGTAAACGGTATTAATGCTAGACGAAACGGTCCCATTTGGTTAACCAAGAGATGGCCCATATAAAGTAACCCAAGTCCAAAATGAGGTCAAGGTCAAACTGAGGTCAGGTGATGTCTGAAGATGAGGAATGTTCACAGGTTACATCTGCATTAGTATCAAGTCATTCTAATAAGGGGTATTGATGCTAGACGAAACGGTCCAATTTGGTTAACCTCGTACGGACGGACGGACGGACAGGACAATCACTATATGCCTCCCGCATCAGTAGATGCCAGGGGCATAAAAAAGTTACTCTATCACTAAATATTGAATGTTGTTTTCATTGGAATATTGTCTAAGATCAGGTTTTATTTGCTGCATTATCAATAAATATCATAGGAAATTATATAAAATTATGGTGTTTTTTATGTGTGAAAATCTGATGAAACAATCACAGCCAAAACTAAGTTTTTAAGTCCAGTTTTCAATAGAGGGGTTAATTTAGTAACTCTTGAGAAAATTATAATCTTATCCAATGTATTTACAGTCAAACCTGTCTTTAAAGACCACCCTGGGAACTACTAAAAGAGCCAGGCTGTTGTATATATTGTGTATGCAGTATAACTTACTGAAGAGTAATATTCAGCGAGACTTTCAGAGTGGTCTTTCTGGAAAGATGCTATTGTTCTGGGGTGGTATTTAGCACAGGTTTGACTGTAAGAATTGTTTTAACTGGAACTGATGGAAAATGCATGCTTTGTAACATGAACAAAAATGATTGTATTAAAAACTCAACTAGAACAAGTTGAACAGCGCTGAAAATGTAATGACTAAAATTATGTATTACGTAATAGTTATAGTATGTGTGAGAGCGTGTTACCAGGATATATCAGAGCTAGGGGTACATCGAGGGTATTTTTCTCTGCACATATCGTCGAGGCCGGTAGGCCGAGACAGATATGTGAAGAGAAAAATAACGAGATGTACCCCTAGCTCTGATATATCCTGGTAACACACGAGCATTACATATTATAACTGTTTTATCGCATAGTTTATCATTAAAATTTATATATTATTTTCATTTAAATTTGTTTATTATTATTTTTACTATTTTGATTCCCTTTCTGCGCCTCGCTGACTGAAAAACTAAAACTTCTGTTTTAGAAAATGTGTTCCCAGATAAAAGTACCCAACAAATTTCTGCACTGGTTTTAAATCTTTGCATTTCATTGGCCAGACTTATTGTAAAACTTGTTGTTTTGTTTGTAAAAAAAATCAAAGAAAAAGAAACATTTGAGAAATCTCAGAATTTCATATATTTCATGTATTTCTGAATTTGGCAATAACTATCAAGTTTTTGAAATATTCTAGTTTATTTATTCTTTTACTTTATAAATGTAGGTGTTTGTGACAATTCTTTCTCTGTGAACTGTAAATTGGAGCTAAAATCATCTTTTCTATGAAAGGAAAAAATTATACTCCCTTGATAGGACCTCAATAGAGAAAAAGTGTTCCGATATATATCGGAACAGTTTTACTGTGCTGATATATATCGGAACACTTTTTTTCTTATGAAACTCCATAGAGATTTCCGTGTTGATATATATCGCAACAGTTTTGTAAGATATCAGCACAGTTTTGTAGTAATAATGTGTGTTGCTATGTATAACATGCTGCAAAGATCAAAGGAAAATTGCCGCACTATGCGATAATGATTATTCTAATATGGCTTTATGTCATGCTATATTTTGATTCTAGCATTTCTTAATACATTTTTCCTTTCAACAGTCGATAAAGATTTTAACAATTTGACATTAATGGAACCTTATTATTTTGTCATAACATTCAGTAAATTTCACAAATGGCTTCATTACTGGGTCATACTAGATTCATGATATAACACATACCAGACAGAGTCATGCAGTCACTGAAGTGGGAGTGTTATGAGACTGGGCCGGGGTGTGGATAGGGAACAACATTTTTTCAATTTATTGTCACTGAAAAAGGTAAAAATTAAATGTAAAAACATGATATATTTAACATTTTAAATAGTCTTCCATGTATTATGCGTTGTTATAACTGTTTAAGCTTTAAAAAACGTAAATATTTACTACGGCGTAGTTGTTACATAATGGGAACGAAAGTTTATGGTGACGAAACAACTCGACAATTTCTACCCGTGATTTTGTTGCATTCTCTCGTTTACTTGTTAATTTCTATTTGCATTGTGTAATTTATGTACACTTGCATTTACAACTCCAGTAAAAACACATTACAACTAATTCTGAATGGTATAAAATACTGCAAACTCGATTCAATGTTATGAAATTAATCGTACCGGTGTCAGTAGCAGGTGCGCGTTTTACGTTCGGAACATGAAGAGTTGCCGTTCGTGGCTATCTGCACAGGCTTCAGAAAATGACAAAATACTACTTTTTTACGGTGGTTTCCGTTGGGAAACTATGTTTTTTTAAGTAGAACAATGATCGATATACCTCCTAAAGCCAGAAATTTCCGCGAAAGGCACCGTTTTCACAAATTTCCGACTTGATGAAAACTTTATATAATGATTTGTTTATGTTTTTGCGCAATAATTTACAAAGAGGTACCATTTCCCGCTGCGGACTTCTTTTTTCTCCATATATGGCACGGTGGTTCCCAGCTTTTTGCATGTTTTATAAGCGAAATCGACCGTAAGAAATGATACCAAAAATGAGGTCAGCCAAAAATAGTACGGGAAAAACACTACGCCAGCGCCACCTAGCGGAGTTTGCATTGCTACTTAGTTCATGGTCAGTGGCAGTTTTTCTCAGGCGTTTCAGGAGTGTAAGTGAGGTAATCGCGGCTCTTACCCTGGATGACAAAAATTAATAAATTTAAATATATATTTCATAATCTATTTATTATTTTGGAAATTTAGACACAATTTAGGGGGATATAACATTTAAAAACATTACAATAACAATAAATACTCCAGCCAAGACCCAGACATGTTCCAAAACTAACACCCGGGCCTTGAATTAAGGCCCCATTTTAATTATATCATATGAATCTAATTCTTTGGAATCGATCCAGGCGCCGACCTGTATCTGGCAACGGGTCTCAAAATTCAAATCTCGCTGGGCCTACGATTGGTTAGTTAGACTGGAAACAGTCATAACTACGCAGCGCAGCGTAAACAAATAAAAATGAATAAAACAAAACAAAACAAAACTGGCTAGGACTTAAGTCTTGACCTTCAAAAGCGTCACATCAAAAGTGCAACAACCGCCAACTTTCAATTTCACTTAGATAAAATTCAACCAACTCCTGTTTGTAGGTATTTGTAATTCCACTGTATGAAGGAACACTGTTGTTACTGTATGAGAATATTACTATAACTTATAGTAAAAGTACTTTTAAACTTGAAAGAAATCTTCATTTGATTCCTCGGAATGATGACAGATGTTTACAGGTGCAAAATTTAACCTTTTTTTCATGGTAACTTTATTAATACTTAACCAGTTTAAATGAAATAAAGACGAGTGTCCGCCCATATGAAAACTACAGCCTCGGTTGTAGGGCCTGGACATCTGGGTTTCATATTTTGTGTAAAAAGTGCAACTGCGCATTCTGATGAAACAAATCCAACGTATGACCGGGCACTCATCTTTATTTCATTTAAACTAGTTAAGTATTAATAAAGTTACCATAAAAAAGGTTAAATTTTGCACCCCTGCATACCCAAGATATCGCCACCGTGTTAAAGGAAGACTACAATGAATCACTAGAATTTGTCAAATGATACCATCGCGTATCTATACGCCGCTTTTTTTTTTTGCCGCATTGATTGTTCAGTTTACATTACAGCCAAGTTGGTTATAAAATCTGACAAAGGTTACGGGGAATTTAATTATTTCCGATTTTTAAGCGCAAAGATCAAAGTAAAATGAAGGACTTTGTCATACTTAAATACAACAAATTGAACATCTTGTCACAAGAACTGGTATTTGTGAATACGAGTCAATTGTGTGAAGTAATAAAAAAACATAACAGCAAACTGTTTTTTAGCGTTTAAACAGTAGATGTCAAATCGACATCAAGTTTTAAGTCTCTAGTGCCAACGATGTATGAGAAGAAACATGCAAGGACGAACGGACGGACATCATCACAATATATTTTGACATATAATATGCCTTTAACAGTTAAAAGTATTTTTCGCTGGCTTTATTTGTCCGTATTATTGCGTGTCTCTAGTAGCCAGTTTAGGCACCCCAGTATGTCAAAAGCACCCCCACATGACATAATGAAAACACCTCCCCCACATAGCATTTCCTTTTAATCGTCCGGAATTGCCGAAAACTGGCGAGTTCACGTGCTAAAGTTCTACAACAGCTTTGGAACATGTCAAGCTCGGTTCCGCCCTACAAGCCGTTTTTCGAAACAAACGGGGATAGCTGGTTTAGTCATTTTCATAAAAATGCCCCCCTACATAGCAGTTGCATTTTTTTTCCGTCAGAATGCGCCGTTGCGCTTTTCACAAAAACTACGAAACTCAGGAGTTCAAGCTTTATAGCTGAGGGTGTAGTATTCTTATGAGCGGGCACTCGTCTTTATTTCGTTAAAACTGGTTAAGTATTAAGAAATGTTACCTGAATCGAGAGATTCCGCCGCCATTTTGCACCCCTGCATACCCAGGGTATCGCCACCGTGTGTAACCACTGGGCAATCGATACGAACGACAAATAAGTGTTTCATTTACAATACTAATAATGGCATTTAGACACTTAACCAAAATTTATTCCCGTAAAACATACGGATAGCACCGAAGTTGAACCGAATATTATAATATCGAACGCACAGAGCGTTAATGTATGCACATTTGCACGCCATGTACCCGGATAATCCTAACTCTGTTCAGCGACCCTAACTCAGTGCAAACATGGCTGACAGAAAGACGATGTATGTAGTTAATTTCCTTGTCTTTTTTCATGTTTTTATGTGAGTATGCAATGTTAGCGTAAAACTTTTGATAGTCATAATATCCTGTATTGATAAAATGTTTTGTGTACTAAATATTTCAATCGAAATGTCACATTATGTGGCCGGAATTCATTAAAATGTACTGAAAAAAGTCTTCAAAATGAACATGTTTTATGTTTCTAACTGTTTTAAAGTACCAGAAATTGCAGCAAGACCTCACTTATTAAATGTATTAGTTCCATAAATATCTCTTTGACAATGTTTAACAGTATCAAAGTTTGAAATTGATTTTTATAGCTTAAAAATTGTATTGATTATGAGGTGGGTTTAAATTTGAGGATAATTCCTAACTGGTATAGGAAACAGTGCTGGATAAATACGAACTTAGAATGGATAAACACCTAACCAAATGAAAACGGCTGTTCGTCTGTGCTTTTTTATGGACTGCTGATGATCGAATTTCTTTGATCTACCCACTCCTGCAGGGATGCGGGATTCCTATATCCAAGTTATCCGACTCTTGATTTTTTGCCGGCGGACAAGTGCATTTTTAATTCTGTGTGTCCGTGGACAAGCATACTTTTTCAGGTATAAAATGAGAAAACATAAAATATCATTTAGATTGTGTGTTGCTTCAAGTGTATGGAGGTGATAAAGATAATGGGTTCTTTGACTAGGTCTCGCGCACACTGTAACTCGGTGACTATGATAAAATATCAGAGAAGATTTAGATACAAGATTTATTTAACGTCGGAAAAGTATAAACGTATAACACTAGCTTAAAGCTATTTTCCGACAAACACATGTAAATAAGCTCAACATAAGTAAAACAGCTGTCATAAAATGCAAATATGTTAAAGCACATTAAAGCAAATAAAGCATCTGGCTCTAAGTAGATAAGTAACAAATCACAAATTATCACATACATGTTACAGCGCATTAAAACAAAATAGCACATATGTCATAGCAAAAAAAAGGAAAAAGTAATTTACCACATACAGATTTAGCACATTTAAAGCAAAATAAAAAAAATTATCTGACACTACACAAAAATAAGAAGAGTCACATTGTACAACATGCATTAAAAAAAACATAAAAGAAGTAATCATATACATGCTAAAGGGAACATAAGAACTACTTAAAGTAGCTGAAGAAAAATATTTGCATCATCAGCATATAACATTCTGTAACTAAAACTAAAAAAGGAAAACAAGGGTTACACACAGAGAACTTAAAGGACATTTAAAGACATCAGAAACGTAAACAACTTAAAAAAAGCATTATGACAAGTTTGTAAGTAGAATTCTAACTGCTGAGACAATAAGTCACTGTCAAAGGAAATATTTGACCCAGTAGTCAGCCAAATTAAAATCAAAAGCACAGAGATCGCAAGTATGACTAAAACAAGTCGGAACGTTTTAAGAGTCTTTCTCTGAATTCATCTGGCTTTGCACAATTGCGTGGGCAGTGTTTCGGGCATGACCTCAAAAGATCCCGAACACTGCTTACGCGATTTCAGACTTTTATAAACGTTAAAAGGCAAATATTTCAACAGCTTATTTTTTACCACAGTTACTGTGATATGCTTTTCTTTTCATTGTCCTAAATAAAGAACTCGATCTCCAGTCTATTTGCACTTTCATGAAGGTTTAATATTACAAATCAGAGCAAATGAACTTTGACTATGGAAAAGTAGATTTTTAAGTGTCCGTGGACAAGTGAAAAATGTAAGGTTACCCACACCCCTGTCCCGTCAATCCATGCATCACTCCTACCACACAATACATACACACTTTTCTTCCCTATTTACCGTCTGAAAAATATCATATTTAATAATTAATCATAAATCTAATCCCATTTAAACAATATCAAAGATATTCCATTAGCACCTTTATAAAAATCTCTTACACTATACGATATACAAGATTTGAAACAAACACAATTCTTCTGAAACAGTGTGTATGTGGGGGATGGGGGGGGGGGGGGGGGGGGTTGGGTATTACAGAACTTCGAACATCGGTGGTATTAAATAATTTCTTATGTAATTATAATAATTTTGCCTTGTATACTGAGTTATTTTTTTAGGGTTTATCCAGATTTTTCAAAACATTGCTATTTGCATAATATTGAAATTATGAAAATATATTTGACTGTAGTGGGCATACATATAACATCTTGTAAAATTAATGACAAAGTTTGAAGACAGCACCGCTTTTAAAGTAATGTTTACAATAATCAGACCATGTACATGTCAACTCATTCATTTCTATAGAATACTAGTCAGTTAGGTGTTTATCCGTCACACATTTTCGTGTAAGTTAGGTTTTTATCCATTCCTCATGTAAACTGAGTTCGGTTTTTATCAAATCAAAGTTAGGTTTTTATCCCTTTTCTCGCTGTCAGTACATTTGAACATGTATTGTGTCAACATGTAGTGGGTTAACAACATAGTGTAAACGGGCCTATAAAGCAGTATATCTTTGCTTTCAAACAACAAAATAGTCGAGGCATCAAAAGCATAGAAGTATTTTTAAAGATTTTTTGTAAAAGTTTTCATTGAAAAAGTTGCCTTGTTCGTCGTTTTTCCACCTGAAAACACAAGGGTTGGTATATTTAACATGATACATTTTGAAATAAATACACACTTGATCAATGTATATAGATATAAGAACAGAAACATTCCTTTATACATCGTAATTACACAGAAAACAAAGTTGTATCGGCTTTACATCCGCCATGTTGGCACTGAGTTAGGGTCGCTGAACAGAGTTAAGATTATCCGGGTACATGGCGTGTTTGACAGGTTAAAAAATAGCACAATACCAAGACTACTTGGCAACCTGTTAGTTCTCCGGTGTTTATAAATATACGACGGTGATAGGAAATCCATGTTTTGATCTATATCCGGTATTGGTAAAACCCATTTGCTACTATTTTTACATTTAATAGTTTGACAACTGAATAAGAGACGAAATAAATTATGGCAGAAATCTAAATGTTTAGGAACCTTTGTACTTTTATTTTTGCTGTAAAAGCGTGGACTATAATTATTTAAATTGCATAAATGCAGTTTAATATGGTATCACGAACTAATTTTCTGAAAAATAAAAAAAATGGACTAATGCTTCAATCTGCGCAATTACATTTCTTTGGATAACTATACCTTGGGTAGCAAACTGAACTACATGAATATAGTTGTGTGTTTTTCAAACTACATTTGTTTACAGTGATGACAATAAAGTGACTACGGATTTTAACAATATTGTGAATCAACAGTACGTTTATCTCGTTTTATCAGGTAATTTGTTCAATAATAAAAAACCTGGCATTTTAACCGAACAAGCAGCAATCACACAAGACTAAGTAAGTGTAACTTAAGAAATGATAAATCTGTTGCTATCTGTTATCAGTTAATAAAATATTGACAGGAGTTAAGATGCGTGATAAATAATCTGACTAAAGTTCTCGATCTTCCTAAAAATTCATTTGAAGCTATAATATTTTTTTCTTTAGAGTAAAAGTTTCGTCATATTATGAACATCTTTAAAAAAGTGAAATCAAGAGACTTTCACGCCAGAGTCGGGAATCGAACACGGGCCGCTGCGACAATAAATATTTTCCTGCACACTTGACCAATACACCACAGAATAACACGTAATTATCGATGGTTGAACATAAATCTTTATAGGAGAGATCGCCTAGACGTAACGCATTAACACCTGTTTATCTGGTGGTGGGCTAAACAAATATTTTACATCGTTTGTGTACGGGATCGGAATTTTTAATTTCTAATAACTTTTTCGCTAATTTATGGATTTTAAAAATTCAAAAAGTTTTGAAATGCTTACGATTTTCAAATTTTCTCATTTAAATATCTTATTAAAATGGAAAAAAAATAACATTTGAAATGACATATGATTTTATTAGCGGCTTAACGATGTTCCAAAGTTTTAGAAAAAACACTGTATAAGTTAGGCGTTCATAATTAATCCATTTTATTTCGAAATAATAATTCAAAGTAATCAATAAATTGCTTGTTTTATATCCTTTCCATTGATCAAAATAATTATTGATATAATTTGTGTTTTAAGAAAGTTTAAGCCGTTAGAAAAACATCACTGTTTACAAAAAAATGGACGCTCGGCGTCTGCTCACCCGACCTTTGTATTATCTGTTCTAACAATAGAAAATACAACGGATTTGTATGCAAACACAATCTGTCCTATATAAATAGAGAACGATAACGAAAACATTATCGGAAAAGTCGATTATGTCTTTATTGCTAATTCAGGGTTTACTTCATGGTAAATAGGGGTTTCTTTATAATGGTCAATACGATTCAAAAGTATTAATGGATCGCGATAATTTTATTTTAACGGTACTTGGTAAAATCCAAAATCAGGTAAAGCAGGTGCATTTTCTGATAAGTGGTGTTAATTTGTATATTGTAGTATATTCTTTACTCCAGACACGATGCGTCATTCCATAACAGATTTGTAGTCAAGTGGATAGTGTGTTGGATCTCTATTCATTTTATGTTTGTATGGTGTAGGTTCGAGTCCTTCTTTTAAAAAATGATTTTACTAATTCTATTTTTGCAGATCTTTTTTATATCATCTTTTGTATTTATTTTTGCTTTCATTCTTGCAAGAGTTTTCTCTATTTATTTTTCAATGTTAATAGATTTAATATCGATTCTAATATGAGATCCTCCGAAAAATATTAATATGTACTTAGTATAAGTGCACAAGAAAATCATGATACAAATAGTTTTACCTGCATTCTTCTCCAGGTAAAAACGTGTTAGAAAATTTAAAAAAAGTAGCTCGTCCCGTATTCGAACCAGCACCGTAAGCTTACAAATCATACGTGTTAACAACTAGACCACGCCGCTATTTACATCGGTTTTGCGATATAAGATATTTGTCATGTAATGTTTCCACATGATTCCCTATTTCATTGTTATGGGTTGATCCGGTATTAGTAAATAAAGGCCACAGTTATCGCGGTTTGTTAATAGTACAACTAGTTTGTCACGAATAATGGTTTTACTACCCAATTCCCATTTTCTCAATAATATCATGTAACACGTTATTGTTACAAATATCTTGCGGGAGTGGTAGTTAAGGTAGATTATCTCCGGTATCTCTTACAAACGCTTTTCAATTAGGAATGGAAAAATAGGAAACCAACTAATTCTATTGCGTTTATATAATTTACATAATTATTAGATAAATTCCGGGACAGACCGATTTCTAATGTTGGCAAAACTTGTGGTCCAACCCTTTTGTATTATCACACCTTTGCAAAGTTACCGAATATTTCTTAATGTACGAGGGTTGTCCCAGAAAATCGCGAACATTTTTATTATTTCGAAAATATGCGACACATCAAATAATTATATTAACTGATATTATTTCATTGTATACCTTGCAGGACTATAGAGTTTAAAATTAAATATCTGTCATATTATTTGAGTGTTTTTTAAATAATGGACGGTAGTCAGTGCTAATCGGCACACGCTTTATTTTCCTACTACGAAAAGGAGTGGCTTTCTTTTAAATTCGTGTAACTTACCCAATAGACATCTCACAGCATTTTACATCGTCGTTAACGGCAGTGTTTCACGCGTAATTATCACGTGCGTTTCAAGTCTTTGACATCACTAACGTTCAAATAGTGACGTTTGAAAGTAATGATCGCACACCATTTCAGAAATTGCGACGTCAGATAATTTCGCGGCCCAGGAAGTATTACTCAAATTTTGCGTAGATCGCGGTTTGACTCCTTCGCTAACAAAACGAGAAATGGAAAATTCGGAAAGTTTGGCAAATATTAGCAGGACACTTGTCTTTACGTGACAAACACGTTTTAACGAGGGTTACGCGAGTGTTTCAAAGATAGGGCAACATAAAATTTCAATACTTTCTTCGCCGCAAACTAATTTGACGTCGCCATTTCTGAAATGGCATGCGACAATTACTTTAAAATTTACGTCACTGTTCTAACATAAGTGATGTCAAAGGCTTGAAACGCAACATAATTACACTGCAAACGTTGCTGTTAATGTTGAAATAAATTTTGATGTTGTGAAATGTATGATATCGGGTAAGTTACATGAATTTAAAATGAAGCTGTTTAATTTTAGAGTGGGGAAAATTGAGCGTGCGCCAACTAGCACTGACTGCCGTCCATTATTTAAAAATAAACTCAAATAATATGACAGATATTTAATTTTAAACTCTATAGTCCTGTAGAGTATACAATGAAATAACAACATCAGTTAAAATAATTATTTGATGCGTCGTTTATTTTTGAAATGATATAAGAAGATCGCGATTTTCTGGGACAACCCTCGTACAGTAGCATTATACATGTATATGTCTTGATGTAATGATAGTGCGCTGTGTGTATCTGTATATTATTGTCTTTATGTACACTTACCATAATGTCTTGTGTGATAAATTGATAATTACAATAAAATATGATTAAACTAAAATCTATTAGATATAGAAAACTGGATTTGGTCTTCTTATAAAGCTTTATATTTAACTATTAACAATTACGTAATTACACGGTGTATATACATGTATACATATCGGATCCTTCTCTGGAAACAAGTTCACTCGAAGATGTAATGCAGGCAGAGGATACTGGCTCGGATGAACATCGTACATAAGGTTTAGGTGTATATCATCAAAACACAGAAATATTTGATATAATAAACGAATCACATCTTTACCAATATTTTACATGACAATTACATGTTCTGCCGTAATATCCCGTACCACGGATACTTAAAATATTCTGAAAATGTTGCCCTCTTTAAAAATGAGTGCCATTTGCCATACATAATTCGCTGTTATTGACCCATATATGAAATAATGGACGGACGTGTTTTTGCCACTGGTCATTAGATTGGAAATAAAAGTGTCTTTTTCATTGAATCAACTATGTTTTGGACTTAAATTTTATCGTTAAAAGTTAAAGTGGTTGTGTCTTAGTCAATGTATTACTTATGGCAACCGGCATTTGTGATTTAAATGATAAAAAACGGAAACATAGTAGTGACAATAGCAGTCAAACGGATTTGAAAACCCCGCGTCATGGCGGATCGCCTAAGGTAACAGTAAATAACAGTGTTAGTTTGAGTGACGCTCTGCACAAAGCCAATTTAGTGTTACACGATGATTCTATTTCTGTAATTCCTGAACTAGACAATTCTGTATTTGAACATAGCGATATGGATTCTGCAAGCAGTCAGACACAGGTCACCAAAGTGACACGGTGACTGAGAGCCAGAACGTCAAGGACAAGGGTGATAGTAATAGTACAGATTCTACGGATATTATGCAATTCCTGAAACGTATTGAATCCAAGATATGTCGAGTAGATGAGAGGTTGAATGCTCTGGACAATTTAGAGGTAAAAATTAACAGTTTTGATGTCGAGTTTAAAAAACTATGGATTCGTATTGAAGAGCACACCAAAAACAGTAATTTCAAAATCACTGAAATTGACTGCAAGGTCGATAACCTCGAATTTTCACTCTCTCAGGCACAGAGTGAAATAAACCCAGTTACACGCAGAAAAGGTCAAATTACAGGACGATATGTTCTATTTACAATCTCAAAGCATGAGGAATAATTTGATCTTTGGTAACATAGCGGAAAGTTCGGACGAATCTCCCGTGCAAACTGAGGCAAAGTTACGCGAGTTTATGACTGATAAACTTAAAATGGCAGCTGATCTTGTGGATCAAATAAAATTTGAGCGGGTGCATCGCATGAAGCGTAACACGGTTAGGAGTGATCAATCTCGCAGGCCACGCAATATTGTTGCTAAATTTACATTATTTAAGGATAGAGAAATCGTTCGTCGTTTGAAGAGTAAACTGGAAGGAACCAACTTCTATTTGCATGAGCAATATCCGCCCGAGATTATGGAACGCAGAAAAAAGCTGATACCCAAACTCAAAGCCGCCAAACGTGAAGGCAAATCAGCGTGGATCAGTTATGACACATTGTATGTCAACGGAGTTCCGGTGCGGGATAGGGCAGCAGATTAGGGGCGCGTTGAGGATGAACTCTCTATTTATTTCTTGGAACATTAACGGCCTGAATCGTTTAAAACTTGAAGATGAGGATTTTTTGAACTGTTTATCGAAACATGATATTATCTTTTATATACGAATCATGGGGGAACTCGAAGTCGGATTTTGATATTGATGGTTATAAATGTTATAATTTCTATAGAAGTACCAGAATAGGAGGGCTAAAAGGAACAGTGGAGGCCTAGTGTTATATATTAAAAATTCTATTAGTAAAGGAGTTAAAATCGTTTAAGAATCACCATGATACTATAATTTGGTTGCGGCTTGATAAAAATTTCTTCAATACAAAAAATGACATATACTTAGCAGGAATTTATATTTGGGTCGAAAATTCGCCAGCATTCAACATGATAACAGATGATTTTTTTGAACTGCTTCAATATGACATTCATGAATTTGAACCACGTGGTGACGTCATGATAGTTGGTGACTGGAATGCAAGGGTCGGAAATGGGGACAGAAGGGATTATATTGCTTATGATAGATCGTGAATTTCATTGACAATGATGACTATTGTCCGGATATACCGATGGACCGTATATCAATGGACTCTGCGCACAACAATAACGGTATTAAGTTGCTTGATTTATGTAAATCTTGTTCGATGCGTATCGTTAATGGTAGACTTGGAAAAGACTTTTGTGTAGGCAATTATACTTATGCATGCCCTGCGGGGGCTAGTGTTATTGACTATTTGGTTGCGCACGAACGATGTTTTGGTACACTTGCGGATTTTTGCATTGAGCCTTTTTCCCATTTGTCTGATCATGCAGCTATCAACTTTTCGTTATATTGTAACACAAATACATTGAATAATAATGATAAGTATGAAAGAAAGAGTATAAAGTGGAATGACGAATTACGTAATCAGTTTCGTAACGGTATCATTTCAAAGCTTGCAGATTTCAATGCTATAACATTAAATACTGATTTTAACAACAGAGCTGCATTAAATGCTTGTGTTTCCGAATTTACGAATACTTTGCTTAGTGTAGCAGACCCTTTATTTACTAAAAATGTAACAGTGTCTAATCGGCCTAAAGTATCAAATAAATTGAGCAAACAGGCTGATTGGTTCGATAATGACTGTCAGATTGCAAAAAAATAATTATTTGGCTGCAGTCAATCGATATAATTGCCATAAAACTGATGAAAATAGGTCTAATATGTGTACTTTAAAGGGCGTTTTATAAGCGTCTTGTAAAATCTAAGAAAAGGCGTTATGAGTTTCAACGCATAAAAGATATTGAACGTTTGAGACATAGCAAACCTAAAGATTTTTGGAAATTTTTCAAAAGTAATAAGAAATCATCAGGTAACAATATTTCGCTTGATGTGTTTTATAACTATTTTTCGACACTGAATGATAATTTACCTAATTTGTGTTAATAATGACGCTGAAACCTTTTGTAATAATCACGATTTTAATGTTGATGATTGTATTTTCGAAGAGTTAGATGTTCCGATTACGGTATCAGAAATTATGAAGGTCTTACATACTCTTAAAAAAAATAAGTCTTTTGCTGCTGATCAGTTACTAAATGAGTATTTTATTGAGACATCAGATATTTTAGCATCACATTTGGTTGATATTTTTAACGGTATATTTAATTCAGGACTTTTTCCTGATAGTTGGATGGAAGGCATAATTGTACCATTACATAAGAAAAACGATCCGGAATTAGCCAGTAACTATAGAGGTATTACATTAGTTAGTTGTTTTTCGAAAATATTTACAGGTATCCTTAACCAAAGAATTAATATCTGGATTGAAAGATATAATATACTTAGTGATGCTCAGTTTGGATTTAGAAAGGGTCGTTTCGACTGTTGATGCCATTTTTGTATTAAATGCACTCATTCAAAAAGTTTTAAATAATAATGGCCGTCTTTCATGTGCTTTTATTGATTTTCAGAAAGCTTTTGATAGTATAAAATCATAATGGATTGTGGTTCAAATTATATAAACTAGGAATTGCTGGTAAAACTCTGCGTATTATTCGAGACATGTATTCTAAAGTTAAGTCCCGTATACGGGGGTGTAAGACGTATTCGGATTTTTTTGAATGTTCATTGGGCTTAAAACAAGGGAAGTAATTTCGCCCGTTCTTTTTTCTCTTTCCTAGAAGACATAGAGTTATCTTTGATTGACGGTGTCGACAACGGCTTCAATTTAGATGAGTTTACTTTTTTTTATTGTTGTTCGCCGATGACATGGTCATTATTGGTAAGAATCCTGAGGATTTACAAAATCGTTTAAATTTGTTAAAAGAATATTGTGTAAACTGGGGTTTACAAGTTAACCCAGATAAAAGTAAAATAGTTGTTTTTAGAAAGCGTGGGCCAGTTAGACGTAATGAAGTTTGGTATTATGACAATAAGACCCTCGAGTCGTTGACAGTTATAACTACTTAGGAACAGTGTTTAATTATACTGGTACATTTCTATCAAATCAAGAAACAATTGCTGGAAAGGGTCTTAAAGCTATGAACGTTCTGCTAAATAATATTAGTAAATTAATCTCTTAAAACCTAGTACTATTTTGCAATTATTTGACTCATTTGTTACGTCAACATTATGCTATGCCAGTGAGATATGGGGTTTTGGTAAATCAAAACCAATTGAAAGAATTCATATGAAATTTTGTAAATTGCTTCTTCATGTAAAGACATCTACTTGTAATTATGGTATTTATAGCGAACTAGGCAGATACCCATTATATGTAAACAGATATGTACGTATTATAAATACTGGTTGAAGGTTGTTAAGTCTGATAATATTTTTATACAAAGTTATATTATTCTTTAGTAAGTGATATTGAAATGGGTAGAACGAATTGGGCATCTAACGTTAAACATTTATTGGATAGTTACGGGTTTTCGTATGTATGGATTAATCCAGATATTGTGGATCTTAATACGTTCCATATTGTATTCAAGAATAGAGTGATTGAAAACTTTGTACAAAATTGTTACAATGGTATTAACAATAGCAGATGCTTATGTTCATATAAGTTGTTTAAAACTACATTTGGATTTGAAAACTATTTAGATTTTCTTATCACCTAAACTTAGAATTGCATTTTCTCGTCTTCGCCTTTCATCGCATCAATTAAGAATCGAATCTGGCCGTTATGGCGCTAACAGGGTTGAACATAACCAAAGATATTGTTTATTGTGTAAAAAGCGGCGATATAGAAGATGAGTACCATTTTATTATTAAATGTCCAGTATATGACACTATTAGGAAATTGTATTATCAAGCCATATTATTATCGTCGACCTAGTGTATACAAGTTTAATCAACTAATGCATAATACTCAACGTTCAGCTTTATTGAAGCTTAGTAAATTTATTTATAACGCTTTCATATTACGAAAAGGTCTTTCTGTAGCTATACAGTAGGAGTTTAATATAATATGCTATTGACATTACCTTCATGTTTACAAACATCATGATCTGCTGATGTATATAGTTTTATTTATATCTGTAGCCGGAGCTATGGTTACTTTGTCATGCAGTCGTACCAGTGCTGCATATATCCACTTAAGGTACCTCTCTTTGTCATACTGCGGCATATATTAGCACTTTCTAGTTATTTACACTCTTCGTAACTATTCATGCCTTGTTGTTGTTTTTTTTCTACAAGGCATGTTTAGGTATTATGTATCCGTGCTTGTTCTCCGTTTGTCGTACGCGCCTGGTTATCCTTACATTTTCGTTTCGGTAAGGCCTATCGCATTTCTATATTTTCTTAGTTTTTTATATGTGAGTACCTATTAGTATCGTTAATCATTATTACTCGACATACTACTGCATTTGTATTCTGACACAGTATTATACTCGGCAACTTTATCAGCATAGCACCGAAAATGATAGTCACTTGTTTTGTCTTAATTATTTCACTGGTTACTTATCTAGGTGTATATCAATGCTAGTACTGTACCCATAGCTCCGACGACAACAATGTTCCATTTGCTTTGCATTCATATATTGTATACTGTAAGTAAATATCACATGTTACGGTTGCTATTTTAGTTCACCCTCTATAAGCACATGTATTTATTTCACTATCTGATTTTGTTCACCGTCCTTAGTGACACATAAATATACTCTATACTGATGCTATGTAACGAGAAACATTATATTGTTTAAGTTACTGGAAATAAAGAATATGTTCTGTTCTGTTCTGTTATGAAAGCACTTATTTTTGTCTAAATATAGAATGACAGGTCATTGAAATCTAGTCACGCACTCTCACGCTTTACTTTAAATCATTACGATGTATTATGTACACATCTACATGTATTTGTTATCAACTGATTATACGCTTTTTCGCAGGTTGCTACCGGAACTAGATGTGGCTTTACTCAAACTTATTTGCATATCCTCATGTAGTATTGTATAAATACATTGGGTGAAATAAAGTTATCGATAGGTACGTCTGTCTGTCTGCCTGTCTGTAAAGAAATAAGAATAAACAATTGCTGAAAACTGTGTTCCACCTAGTTGGGTGAAATTTCGACACTCGTACGCAAAAAAGTACATCAAAACGAACGTATGTAGCAGTACTTTAACAAGAGCTGTCGGATGACAGCGCGCTCGACTATTCGAAGAATTGATTGAAGAATGGGGTCAAAATATTTCCATAGATTTTCAGACAAAAGAAAAAAATTGATTAAACAAAAAATGTTTCTGTATTTGTGGATTTCAATTAGTCTTGCGCTAAATGGCAATGTGTGACCATAATGGCAAATATGTTAAGTTATATGTTAGGCAAAATGTGGACTTGTATGAAACATTTTACTAATTTCCAAGTCCAAAAAGGGTCATAATTCATTCAAAATAGTTGACAGAGTTATGTACACTTGCCTACAGATGGAAATCATGTTGATATACTAGTGTTAAAAGTTTCAAAGCCACAGTTCAAATAGTTTTGACAAAAATTTCAAAGTCAAAAAAGGGCCATAATTCAGCCAAAATAGTTGTCAGAGTTATGTACTCTTGCCTACAGATGGAAATCATAATGATAAACAAGTGTTTAAAGTTTAAAAGCCATATGTCAAATAGTCTTGACAAAACATGGACATATACGAAAACAGAACCAATTTCCAAGTTCAAAAAGGGCCACAATTCAGCCAAAAAAGATGACAGAGTTATGTACTCTTGCCTGTTGATAGAGACTATAATACTGAACAAGATATAAAAGTTTCAAAGCCATATGTCAAACACTGTACACAAAATATAAACTGGTACGAAAAACTTAACCAAAATTTCTAAGTCAGAAGGGGCCATAATTCAGCCAAAATGCTTGATGGAGTTATGTACTCTTGCCTACAACAGGGCATGGTGATGGTTAACAAGTGTTGAAAGTTTCAAAGCTTTATCTCAAAAAACTTTGTCAAAATATGAACTGGTACGAAAAACTTAACCAAGATTTCTAAGTCAAAAGGGGCCATAATTCAGTCAAAATGCTTGACAGAGTTATGCACTCTTGCCTGTTGATAGAGACTATAATACTGAACAAGATATAAAAGTTTCAAAGCCATATGTCAAACACTTTACACAAAATATAAACTGGTACGAAAAACTTAACCAAAATTTCTAAGTCAGAAGAGGCCATAATTTAGCCAAAATGCTTGATGGAGTTATGTACTCTTGCCTACAACAGGGCATGGTGATGGTTAACAAGTGCTGAAAGTTTCAAAGCTTTATCTCAAAAGACTTTGTCAAAATATGAACTGGTACGAAAAACTTAACCAAGATTTCTAAGTCAAAAGGGGCCATAATTCAGTCAAAATGCTTGACAGAGTTATGTACTCTTGCGTATAACTGGACATGGTGATGGTAAACAAGTGTTGAAAGTTTCAAAGCTTTATCTCAAAGGACTTTGTCAAAATGTGGACTGGTACGAAAAACTTAACCAGGGTGTGACGCCGATGCCGACGCCGACACCGACGCCGACGCCGTGGTGAGTAGGATAGCTCTACTTATTCTTCGAATAGTCGAGCTAAAAATGGTAAGTATTAAAGGCGTTTGACTGTCCAGAAGTGGGGCCCCTTTAGGCTGTTCTTTTCCGATATTCAATGTTTATATCCGTATACTGACACTTGTTTCGTAGAATGATATACATATTTTACATGCTGTTCAATTTTCATGTGAAACAACTCTTTCTTTTTATGAGTTGGTGTTGTTTGATTTTTGTTTCTCAAAACGTAATGCTAAGTTTTCTTGAATATAGCAAATATCTTATACCTTAGATGTGAAGTCGTTGATCCCATTTACTTGTCAGTACCTTTAATATAGTTATTTTCAGCATGTTTCTTTAAAAATACCCTATTTCCGATTTCGTTAATGCACCGGATATCTCTCAGTTGGTGCAATTTTGCATTTCTCGAGATTTCACAAATATTTAAAGATAGTCTAGAAACAAACCTCATGGTCTCCTGTTCATAATTTGTCGAAACATTTATTCTAAAGAAAAATATTATTTGAATAGTCTAACAGATCTAACTTGCAGGAAGATCGAGACCTTTAAATAGTTAGATTGATGAGTTGATATGACTCTTAATTATCAAATAATAGTGTTTATCATCTGAACGCACCTAGATCTTGGGATCGGTCAAATAATGCTAACAATAGTTTGTACTTCTAACCGATAAAACGCTTAAACGTGTATAACACATTTTAACTCTGTTAAATGATATGAACTTTCATAAATTCGTCGTCTACAATTAACACTTTTCTATTAACACATTTTGCAATGAATATGGGAATTCCATAATAAATAAACAAGATTGCTATTTAATACAGAATATCCTACCACTTGTCTGGTCTTTTGGTCTAATGAGTACATTCAATATGTATTATGTGTTATAGAATTCCGCTGAAGCCAGTGCAAGGAATGTTAGGTTGTTGCACAATTCGTAACCTGTCAAGGTCTGTCTCTTTAAAACAAAATCTGCTATTAATTAGCTTGGTTGCATTTAATGCTAATAAGGATACATTTTATTAGCTCACCTGTCACATAGTGACAAGGTGAGCTTTTGTGATCACCCTTCGTCCGTCGTCCGTCGTGTGTGCGTCCGTGCGTCCGTCAGCAATTTCTTGTCTGCACGATAGTGGTTTCATTTATGATTTTATTTTAACCAAACTTACACACAACTTGTATCACCATAAGGTCTCGGTTCCTTTCTTCAGATCCCATTATGGGTTCCAGAGTTATGGCCCCTGAAAGGGCCAAAATCAGCTATTTTGACCTTGTCTGCACGATAGCAGCTTTATTTATAATTTGATTTTTACCAAACTGGCACACAACTTGTATCACCATAAGATCTTGGTTCCTTTCTTGAACTGGCCAGATTCCATTATGGGTTCCAGAGTTATGGCCCCTGAAAGGACCAGAATTAGCTATTTTGCCCTTGTCTGCACAATAGCAGCTTCATTTATGATTTGAATTTAATCAAACTTGCACAAAACTTGTGTTGCCATAAGATCTTAGTTCCTTTGTTGAACCGGCCAGATCCCCTAATGGGTTCCAGAGTTATGGCCCCTGAAAGGGCCAAAATTAGCTATTTTGACCTTGTCTGCACAATAGCAACTTCATTTATGATTTGATTTTAACCAAACTTGCACACAACTTGTATCACCACAAGATCTTGGTTCCTTTCTTAAACTGGACAGATTCCAGCTTGGGTTCCAGAGTTATGGCCCCTTAAATGTCCAAAATTGGCTATTTTGGCTTTTGCAGCCATATAGAGGCTTCATTTATGATTTTATTATGCCCCCCTTCGAAGAAGGAGGGGTATATTGTTTTGCAGATGTCGGTCGGTCGGTCGGTCGGTCGGAATGTAGACCAATCCGTTTCCGGATGATAACTCAAGAACGCTTGGGCCTATGATCATGAAAGTTGGTAGGGAGGTTGGTCCTTACCAGCAGATGATCCTTATTGATTTTGAGGTCTGTATGTCAAAGGTCAAGGTCACAGTGACCCTGAATAGTAAAATGGTTTCCGGATGATAACTCAAGAACACTTGGGCCTAAGATCATAAAAGTTGATAGGGAGGTTGGTAGTGACCAGCAGATGACTCCTATTGATTTTGAGGTCAGTATATTAAAGGTCAAGGACACAGTGACCCTGAACAGTAAAACGGTTTCCGGATGATAACTCAAGAACGCTTAGGCCTAGGGTCACGAAAGTTGATAGGAAGGTTGGTCATGACCAGCAGATGATTCCTATTGATTTTGAGGTCAGTATGTCAAAGGTCAAGGTCACAGTGACCAGGAACAGTAAAATGGTGTCCAGGCAATAATTCTAGAACGCTTGGGCCTAGTGTCAGGAAAATTGATAGTTAGGTTGGCCATGACCAGCAGATGACCTCTATTGATTTTGAGGTCATAAGGTCAAAGGTCAAGGTCACATTGGCCAGGAACAGTTAAAACGGTTTCTGATCTTCTTGTCCAAAACCATAGGGCCTAGGGCTTTGATATTTGGTATGTAGCAAAATCTAGTGGTCCTCTACCAAGATTGTTCAGATTTTTTTCCCTGGGGTCAAATATGGCCCCATCCCGGGGGTCACATGGTTTATATAGGAAAAACTTTGAAAAACTTCTTGTCCAAAACCACAGGGCCTAGGGCTTTGATATTTTGTATATGTCATCATCTAGTTGTCCTCTACTAAGATTGTTCAAATTATTCCCCTAGGATCAAATATGGCTCCGCCCTGGGGGTCACATGGCTTACATAGACTTATATAGGAAAAAACTTTGAAAATTATCTTGTCCAAACCACAAAGACTATGGCTTTGATATTTTGTAATATGGCATCATTTAGTGGTTTTCTACCAAGTTTGTTCAAATTATCCCTCTAGGGTCAAATATGGCCCCGCCCCAGGGGTCATATGGTTCATATAGACTTATATAGGGAAAACCTTAGAACCTTCATGTCCATAACTTACATCATTCAAATTTGGACCACATGTATTGTTTTGAGTGGCAAGATGAACCTTGACATGAGTTGACCTTGATTTTGACCTAGTGACCTACTTTCACATTTCTCAAGCTACAGCCTTCAAATTTGAACCACAAGCATAGTTTTGTGTACTGAAAAGAACTTTGATCTTGAGATTGACTTAGTGACCTACTTTCACATTTTTGAAGGTACAGGCTTCAAATGTGGACCGCATGCATAGTTTTTTGTTCCAAAATAAAATTTGACCTTTATTTTGACCTAGTGACCTACTTTCACATTTCTCAAGCTACAGCCTTCACATTTGAACCACAAGCATAGTTTTGTGTACTGAAATGAACTTTGATCTTGAGATTGACTTAGTGACCTACTTTCACATTTCTGAAGGTACAGGCTTCAAATTTGGACCACTTGCATAGTTTTGTGGTTTGACCTTGATTTTGACCTAGTGACCTACTTTCACATTTCTCAAGCTACAGCCTTCAAATTTGAACCACATGCATAGTTTTGTGTACTGAAATGAACTTTGATCTTGAGATTGACATAGTGACCTACTTTCACATTTTTGAAGGTACAGGCTTCAAATTTGGACCACATGCATAGTTTTTTGTTCCAAAAATAAAATTTGACCTTGATTTTGACCTAGTGACCTACTTTAACATTTCTCAAGCTACAGCCTTCAAATTGGAACCACAAGCACAGTTTTGTGTACTTAAATGAACTTTGATCTTGAGATTGACCTAGTGACCTACTTTCACATTTCTGAAGGTATAGGTTTCAAATTTGGACCACTTGCATAGTTTTGTGTTCCGAATAAAATTTGACCTTGATTTTTACCTATTACCTACTTTCACATTTCTCAAGCTACAGCCTTCAAATTTGAAGCACATGCATAGTTCTGTCTATCGAAATGAACTTTGACCTTGAAATTGATCTAGTGGCCTGCTTTCACATTTCGCAAGCCACAGCTTTCAAATTTGGACTACATACACATGGTTTTGTACCGAAATGAAATTTGACATTGATTTTGACCTTGAGCTAGTCTTGAAATTTGGAACATTAAAAAATGGCTCAGTGGATGGCGCCAAGATCACTCTGTAATCTCTTGTTAGGTTAATAGGTTAAAGGTCAAGGTCAGATTAAACCAGAATGGTAGAACTTTTGTTTACAGTGAGCATATAATTTCTTTTCCTTGTGCAATTACTGAATGCATCAAGAGGGGCATTTCGTGTTCGACGAGCTCTTGTTTGATACAAACTTCCAAAATATCTTCAACAACAATAAATCTTGGATGCCATGACAAATCAGATCCATTCGTAATTTCCAGAGTTATTTTTTATCTGATTACCTCCCCTGATTGTAGTCAAAATGGATTTATATCAGTAAGTACTTACAGGACTTATTTGAAATTTCATTATTGTCATTAGTTGGACCGAGCCAATCAGGGTAGATAACTATGGACTGATTTAATGTCAAATTACCTCCCTTTATTTTTGAAATTAAAATGGGTATATCTCCGTAACTAATAAAGATACTGATCTGAAATTTCATTTATGTTAACAGATTTATTTGGCAGATCCTTCTTTTGTTAACTTACAATAATTTTCTTTCGAATTACTTCCCTTTTCTGTTACTATAAATAGCCTGATTTTAGTAACTTTTTTATTATTGGCCGTAGGGAAAAACCGAGACCACTTTTCTGTGGTACAACATGGATGGTACCTCCAATTTTTAGGTGTATTTTGACATATCTGTACCTTGTAAGAATTTTGTTTTTCTTTTTGGTTAAATTTCTTTCCTTTGTTGTTCCTGTCCTTTGGACTTAGATATTTTTTCTGAGGACCTTCTTGTCCTCAAGTACAATGATAACAGGTGAGCGATATAGGGCCATCATGGCCCTCTTGTTAATTAAGGTACGGGTCATTTTATTCAGAATTGTTACATGCTGTTACAAATATCATAAGAAACAGACAGTTTGTCATTACAGTTGCCTTAACCATTTTCTTTGCTTCAGATTAAGATGACAGACAAGTACTATCGTTTAGTGACCTTTTGGTTAACATATGTCCAGGTCCATTGCGTAAATTATTCTTGAAGCTTGCCGCGGCAGATCCAAATCTACCAACACCGTACTCTACACTAGATGCATATCTACTATTTCGGAATAAAGACATCATGAAACTCAAATCAAAGAAATTATTAACGCAGGACCAGACAAATATGTTAATTCCTCCTCAAGGTCAAGGTCAGACGAACATCAAAAAGTGGGATTTGACGTTATTATCACTTATGTTAACGGAAATGTTCAAACAACAACTTCAATTGACAGAAGTAACAAATATAAATGTTATAAGACGTATCCGAAACAATTTGCAACATATCTCAGGTACATGCCAAATAACAGAAACGGAGTTTGTAAATATGTATCAACAACTGCAGTCAATCATTGTCCAGCTTGCTCTGTCTGCGAAAGGTCAAGGTTATGCAGACAAAATTAAACAAGATATCGAGACTGCTGCAAACAGTGCCTTGGTAGATCTAGGGGATGTTCTAAGACAATGGTATATGGCCGAAATTAGCAAACTTAAAGACGAAATAGAACAACTTAAAGATAAGATAGATGAAATCCAAGAAGATACAACGGAAACGAGGAAGACTTTGAAGAAAACAACTGTGAAACGCACACGATCTGGGGGTAAAATCACTAAACGCTTCAAAACTGTGGATCATATTCTTGAAAATATGAGAGGTTGGTTTTATTTTTTTAACAGTATTTGCATAGTAGATCTATAACAGTTAGCAGATTTTTTAAAGGTACAAACGATATAAAAACTTTTACGTATCTTTATCCTTTTAAACTGATATGATCTCTCATCCATAGCTTTAAAACTGACGCAAAATATATATTTCAATTTCTAAATTAGATTTAAATATAATTCTTGATCCTAGCTGCCATTTGAGATTGTCAAGTTTTACTAACGTTTGAGATAAAACTGACACTGGACACATAAATACATGGTAGATGCATCTTACTGTAGTTAATGCTATAATTACTCTAGAGGTTTCTTATTCTCTACAAATGTCAGTTTTGTTATAATGTTATAAAGTGTATAACACTTTTAGGCAGTTTTTGGTCTCTCATAAAAAATGAATTAGAAAGCGACTTCCAAAGCCCTCCAGAAGCTACAAGAATTACCAGTGAACTTGAAGAACATCACCTAGTGGTGGTTTCTGGGTATGGAAAAGGCCTTTACCTACAGACAGCACTTTCTGTTATCGACAGTCGTGACTATGACGAAGATAGATGTGTGCTAGTTTCAACTCCTCCTGACTGGCGTCACATTGGTGCTGAAGATGCCGACCTAGTTGTATTTCTCCATCCCTTTGGAAAGAACCAATTCGACGATGACAAAGCTAAATCCATGAATGCTGTCTTAGATAGTATCAAGTCATCAGTGTCAGTAAATGACGAAGACGAGTTATTTGATGTCATCATAATAACAGACCAGTCCATTTTAGACGAATGTAAGAAACATTTCAGCCATGACTTGATAGAAAACCCAATCATTGTGTACAAACCAACAACAGAAGACACTCCTGTTGATCTTGTTGAAGGTAATTCATGTTTTTTCGATTTATCTTAATAAGATATAAGTCCAATAAGGGTGAAATGGGATCGGTTAGTTCAATACGGATCAAACATGATCGGTTAGTTCAGTTATGGTGAGACAGGATCGGTTATATCAATAATAGTGAAACAGGAGAGGTAAGTTCAGTTAAAGTGCTTTGGGATAGGTTAGTTAAGTAAGGGTGAAACTGGGTCGATAAGTTTTATTAGGGTGACATGGGATCGGTTAGTTTGATGGTCATTTTGTATTCTGGTTATAACTTTGGAAACAAAATATATTGTTGGATGTCACCCTTACAGAAATATAATAGTTTGCTGCGAACACTTGTTGCGATCATGCAGCGAATATCAGGCGAACATGCTGCGAACACTTTTGATAAAACTGGTGTAATGTTCGCGGGATGTTCGCTCGGTGTTCACTTTTCACATGCAAACAAGTTGCCGCGAATTTCCCGCGAATAAGTAGTTGTGAACTTACCGCGAACAAGTTGCTGCGATCATCACGCGAACTAATTGCTGCGAACATGCCGCGAACTAGCTGGAAAAAAAAACATCACTGCAAAATAAGATTCACATAAAAAGTGCACAAATGAATGAATTAATAGGAATAAGGGATATAAATTACTGAGTAACAATGTCTGAACTTGTCAATGTCTGAACTTTTTCACATTTTGAATTTTAATGATAAAATATGTTTGATTTTTAACTGTTAATTGTAAATTCAACAACATTGTCTCAGTGCATGTATTCATTTCTTCCCAATGTTTTTTTTTCTTATTTACATTGCTTATTCGACGTTATGGGAATATAAGTCTCTGAAAATCTGATATGCTAGAAAATGTCGAAAACCCGTTATGAAGTAAGTGGATTTTATATGAAATAAAGAAGAGCTGGATTTAATGGTGTTCAGCCTTAATAGAACACACCGCAGAAGTGCCGCTGTTAACTTATTTTTAACCTTTTGTCTTATTTACGGTTCAACTAGGACTTCAAGTTAATCGTTCGTCCGAAATAAAAATGAATTCTATTATATACCAAAAGTATACAAGAAAGATTCATGCTTTGTGAATAGGGGCAATATAGAGATTACTGTGTTACATAAGTCTTTTCTTGGACAAATGTTTTGGTTGTTTTGGCAACGGAAACAGTAAAATGCTGTGTATAATCTGCATTCTGAAATCTATAATGTAGGTGACTAAGGTCTATGAAACTTCATCAATGAATAGAAAACATTACATTACATGATAATAAAAATAATGGTTTCTGTGAACCACAACCTTGAAATAATTATCTTTTAACATAACCTCATTTTCCAACAAACTGCATTTCTGTGAAACTTCATACACACGCTCCTGCATATAAGATTTCACAGGTGCTGACCTTAGTGAAATAATAACTTTAATTTTGTATGTAAAGGGGACACCTACTTGAAATGTCAATGTCATTGCAAGCAGAGGATTTGTATGGCATGGTAATACTTTTCTATCATGTTTATTCTTCATGTTTTAAACAGTTTATAACATATATTGTTTCATGTGCTAATGTTGATAATTTGTAGCCGGTCAGACTAATAAAGTAATGCTTAGGTGATTTCTCATATTGCAATAAACGTACTTTAGACACAACACTTGGCGGCGTCTTTGATGCTTGCATCAATGAATTTCCTTGTAAGTTATATGTATGACTACAAATCTGTCATAGTTATACGTGTTAATAATCAAACTTAAGAAGCTTAGAAATTGTCATAATAAGGTTTATATTTCTTTTTAGATATTAATCTGATTCAGCTCTGTAAAAGTTTAAACATCTATTTCGTTTTCATAATTCCTTCTGTTTATTCAGATACAATCAAACTTGTCTACAAAGACTACCCTTGGGAGAGCCAAAATGTGGTCTTTATTGGGAGGTGGTCTTTATTCACAGGTTAAATTACACTGTAAATGTTAAAATCGGAAACAAAACATGTGGTCTTTAGAGCCAGGTGGTTTCTGTTCAGAGTTGGTGTTTAACACAGGTTTGACTGTATATGAGTATAGATATTAAACATAAATTTTCTGACTTACCACAAATAAGAATCTATTAAATTCCCATCAACCTCTAAGAATCAGTGCACATTCACTTATGAAAACTGTAGATGTAATTCTTACAGATTTCCCTGTAAACATGTCCAAAATATATGGTTGTAATTAACTTATCAAACTCATACTGTGACCTTACAGATAATGTTAAAAAATAATTGATCTGCAATTACCTGCTCTTATTAAAGCTCTTCATTAACATTTTACCAAAAGATTATAATCTTCTAAGTTCTTCTCGTGATCATGCCGCGATCATTGGCCTTCCTGCGAATAGGTATGCTCGCGGCTTGTTCACAGCCTCACAGCATGTTCGCGACATGTTCGCGACATGCTCGCAGGGCTTTTCTAATTTCGCATATAGGTTAGTAGTCGTGTTCTCTTATTCTCTCTATTGGTTGTGTATATTGTTTTACTTATTTCATATTTTTACAATACTTTCTCTGGGAAGATTTATAAATATTCTAGCTTTTATAAATACAAAATTAAAAACTGAAGAATATTGTATTGGCACGTATACATGTAGCAATTTCTATTTTAGGTGAAAGTGCAATGTATCAAGTCGGAACAGATCCACATTACAGAAACTTGTTGGGTAAAATTTTAAATGACATTTAGTAAGGTCAATATCAATGATCAATAAGTTTCATAATTGAATCAAACAACGCTCGGGATTTTTTTTCAAGTAAACATATTTTATTTCTGCCAGACCTATTTAGCTATCATTAATTGATACGGTTATTGTTGCTATCAATAATATTGACACTTTAATTATAGCATAAACTGTATTTATGTTTGTGCCAATAAAATTTTCATCTGTGTTTTTCTGTGTGATGTCTATAGTAAGTCATGTCATACTATATGTTAAACATATAATATTTGCCAGAATATTGCATTAGTCAGACGTAAAGGAAACATGTCTAGGTTTATTTTGTGATAGTTGATGTCCTTTCAATCTACATACCCGTGTTAGTTGCGATCTTTGTATCACATTTTGCCTATATGTTTATCCGCATTCTTCTACGTTTAGGCGTTTTACAGTTATGTTTTGAGTCAAGCGGCGTTGCGACCATTCTTAACTTTCTCAAAACCTTTTGTCGTCGATTATCTTTAAATTGGATCTGCAGTTAAATTTACAAAATTGTAAATTCTTTACTTAGCTATCTTTAAGCTCTTAATATTTCTGGCTTGTAAACTGTAAGGATCTGCTCCATTAATATTACAGTACAATCTATAGCATATTGCAAACATCACAAAATGCAACTGGTGGACAACAACCTTAAAGAGGACGCGTTAGTGCTCTTCCGGTCCAAGAAAGTTATTGTGATTTCCGGTCCACGTGGTAGTGGTAAAACAACGCTTGCCTTATCACTTCTGTCGTCATATCAAGAAGGCCATTATCTCATACTGACCGAACCGGGTGACTTAAGATGCATCCGATTTGGTGTAACTTGTGTTGTTGTCATCGAGGATCTTGGAGGAAAGTACACGTCCGAAATGGCTGTCGTTCAGAAATGGCTGCGGAAGTTTGACATGCTCTACTCGGCGGTGAAGGACGGCAAGTTGAATATTATCATCACGTGCGTTCCTGATAAGCTGAGTGGTATTGCAAAAAAATCAAAGCATCCGATACTCGAGGCGGTCTTAACACTACCAAAAAGACGTGTAGTTAAAATAAAACAAGAGCCATCCTCAGATGCGTATGGAGGTATATATTACATTTCATTATACTTCAAGTAAATGCTCCATGTCAACTTTCGAACAAGGATTTGTTTTGAATATATAGATATGTATATATATAATGACATATATGAAATATATAATTTTTTTGTAGTTAAAACCCTCTACCGAGTATCATTCCTATGAGATGACTAGTGGATTCAGTCGTTTATAAACATTTTTCAAAACAACAGTTCCAATCTAAAACTAACGAGTTCTTTCTGTTGAATTAATTATACACGGAAAAAAATGATATTGCTATTGCAGATTCTGCGTTTTATAAATATTTTAGTCTGTGATCGTCAGAGTAATAAAACAAACAACACAGGCTTGTTTGGGTGATATGTAAAATTGTCAAACCCTTAAAAAATAATAACACCCATGGCCAGCACATCGGGTGCTATTATATTTCTCAGATTGACAATATCCCGCATTACCTTCGCTGGCCTATGTTATGTATATAATTCTCATATCCTATAATATGCCATCATTTAATAGACTACCATCCTAGCCCCTTGCCAACCGATGCTTATGTTCCGCAATCTGTGCACATGTTCCAAAAGTACATTTTTACCGAACTGTGCGTTTTAGATGAGAACTATGCGATAGAAGTGGTTTAGAAAATGAATGATTCATATGACTTTAGTAAAAAAGAAAAAAAATACTTGTTAACTGATCAAACGAAGTCTAACATTAAATAGCAAGCGCACAGCCTAGCAGTTCTGCTTTCATGCAGTATGCATCCTGTCCTAATTAAACGCCCTAATACATAGAACTAAATTTTCTGTTGAATGACTCCATTTAAGGTGCATTGTATTTCTATTTGAAACACTAGATCTCTTATATTTTCAAAGGGCGTAACTTTAATTTCGACATGGTCTCTTAGAGGGGGATATATGATTGAATTTTAGTATGTAGCATGTTTTGTTAATACTCTTGAACACAATTCATGCAAAAGTTGTCGCTTTTTGCCAACGCTCGGACAAGGTAAAAAAAAAATCGACACTCGAAAACATTCCCTTGACGTTACTCTCCTGTTCTTTCATATAAAACATAAACTGTTTTGCCCTAATGAATTAGGAGTCTGTCCCGAAATCGCCTGATCGAAAGTTTCAGTCACCTCAGCGTCGGCTGTTGTTAATGAAGGGAGGCTGCTTGGTGAGCAGCCAGCTAATGAAATAATTATTACCAAATTATACCGTTTGCCTACATGCCTAGTGCCTTGCAATTAAAGATATATATAAGTAATGCTTATCAATGCCTGTAGGTGTCTTACTAGCCAAACCTGACTGGTCCTTTCAGTACAGGTGATACTATAATATGCACACACTACTTCACTAAACCTGTAAGTTCTATAAAAACGTACATGTATTTTCTTGTACTGCTGTGAAAGGGGTACAGCTTATTTCTTTATCTTTATATGATATTGTCTCGCTTTAAATATAAACTTGAATAAGATGTCAATCGGTATCTTACCTTATCAGTAAATATCTAAAATCTCAAAATGTGTTTGTAGAAACTACAACTTTGTCTATTTACATTTACATTTCAGAGAAATGTGCAGAAATTACATTTTCAAAAAGGTAAATATATTTTTGCAATTGAAACAAGTGACTGAGTGTTGCAGTGGTAAAGCGAACGTCCCCTACCGGTGGAACACTTTGTTAGTGTTCGTCCCATGTGGTTGTTGGTAAGAATGTTAGTCAACTACACTATAGTACTATAGAATCGTATGCAGGGAAACCGGAGCTTTTGTGAATGTGAATGAGCCTAGCAAAACTGCACTAAAAGTGTACGGCTTTAAAAGTCCACCACTAAGTCAAGTAGGGACATGAGACAGGGGAACATTTCTGTGTGATAATGAAAATCCTTCAATGCAGTTAAAAGCTATGGAGCAGAACGCTTTATACTTGATCTTCAATGGCAACATAGATGAGTTCTACAGGCAAAACACGCAGCAAATCATCTGGTTAGTGGGAACAGGTGTGTGAATGCAAGGCATGTAGAAGCAAAGGAACAAAAACTATTTTGACTTTAATTTCAAAAGTGACCTTAACCTTTGACCCCAGGGGTCATTTATGCGATGCATTGTCTGGTAAGAAAATCCTTCAATACATATAAAAGTTATTGAGTGGAAACATATTTTTACATGACTTTAGACAGTGACCTTTAATTGACAAGCCTAGATCATGTGTTAGCGCATTGTCTCATTATGGAGAACATTTCTTGTTAAATCCTAATTTGAAAGAAACGGACGTATTATTGAATGACGCGTGCGTACGTCCGTTCTTCCGTCCGTCTTTCCGTCCGTCCTTCCGTCCGTCCGTCCGTCCGTCCGGAGCCATATCTAGGAAATGGTTAAGAATATTTATTTAAAATTTCATATACGTGTTCACCACTATGAGTTCTTGCGGCCCATCAAGTTTCAGTCAGATTGCCCAAGTAACACCAGAGTTATGGCCCTTAGAAGTTTCTAGTGTTAACTATATAGGATACTATAAATATGGCAATTTCTGCATCATAACTTTTGATATATTTCACCTAGAACTATGAAACTTAAACAGAATTCAGATCACCATAATGTGGTTGTGTACACACAATTTCGTTTGGATTTATTTGTAAATTTAGAGTTATTGCCCTTTAATTGTATAAAAATCCACATATTTGTACATAACAAACTTACCATTTGGTAGAATTTCATTAAATTTCTTTCATTCTTTTCCATGAACATTTATTGTAAACATGTGAAGTTGTGTACCCACACCTGGTCACCCCCTTACCTTGATCACACCCCCCCGGACCCCCCCCCCCCCCCCCCCCCCCCCCCCCAAAAAAAAAAAAATCATTATTTTACATTTTTTTCAGACAAACTTCATAAACATGTTCACCACTATGAGGTTATGGGGCCCATCAAGTTTCAGACAGATTGCCCAAGTAACACCAGAGTTATGGCCCTTAGACGTTTCTAGTGTTAACTATTATATAGGGTACTATAGATCTATAATGTGGTTGTGCACACACAATTTTGTACGGATTTCTTTTGTAACTTCAGAGTTATTGCCCTTTAATTGTCTAAAAATCCATATATTTGTACATAACAAACTTACCATTTGGCAGAATTTCATTAAATTTCTTTCATTCTTTTCTGTGAACATTTATTATAAACATGTGAAGTTACGCACCCACACCTCGTCACCTTGCCTTGGTCACACTCCCTCCCCATCCCAACCCCCCTCCCCCCCCCCCCCAAAAAAAAAAAATATTTATTTTTTTTTCATTTATTTTAGATTTTTTTCAAACCTTCCATGATTATTTATCAACAAGCAAGTTGTACAATTTCCCCACCTCACTCCTCCATACAGTCATGCCCACCACTGATCATGCATCCTCTCCCCCCCCCCCCCCCCCCCCCCCCAAAAAAAAAATAAAAAAATCCACATATTTGTACATAACAAACTTACCATTCTGCAGAATTTCATTAAATTTCTTTCATTCTTTTCTGTGAACATTTATTAGAAACATGTGAAGTTGCGCACCTGCACCTGGTCACCCACTTGCCTTGGTCACACCCCCTCCCCCTCCCAACCCCCCTTCCCCCCAAAAAAAAAAAACAAATAATAACTTTACTTTTTTTCATTTCTTATTTTAGATTTTTTTTTCAAACCTTCCATGATTATTTATCAACATGCAAGTTCCCCCACCTCACTCCTCCATACAGTCATGCCCACCACTAATCATGCATCCTCTGCCCCCCCCCCCCCCCCCCTCAACTTCACCCTTTTACCCTTTTTTTAATTTTTAATTTTACATCAATATTTATAATCAACATGTGGAATTTTGTTTCCTCTCGCGTTCCCCCGCACCCCCACCCCTTAAATAAATAAATATATACATATATAATTATATTTCCATTCCTTTTTTTTTTAAATGTTCAAACCTTCAACATGTTAAGTTGTGACTGCACAAACCTTGCCCTCAGCCATGTTCAAGATATCTTACCTGTGTTCTCTTAAGGACATCTGTTCTTTTAAGTTCAAATGTACATGTTAATCAGCAGTATTTTGCCATTCCTCATCACAAACCGTTTCGGCGGGGGATACCAATTCATCGAATTTGCTTGTGGAAACTTTGAAAAGACAATAATACATCAGAATATACTATAAAACAAATACTTAACATTAAAAAAATCACATTAGGTTTGAAAAATTCCAAGGTGTTTAGTTTTGAGAGACCACAAAGTCTTTGTTCATAGAAAATCATGAGTTTCAATGGACATTTTTATGCGCCTCCAATCTACAAGCAACAACAAATATGCTATTGGAGGAACAGCTTTTCACCAAGGTATTTTGTTCTGTTTGTATAATCATTTTTAGTGTTTTAACAAGACTTTAGTTTTGTCTAAAATATAATTTATTTATTTATTTGGGTTTTACGGCGCACCAATACATTATAGGTTATATGGCGCCAAACAGGACTACAAATTTTGGTTCCACATCTCATTTACATCGAAATGAAAACATGAGCTATGGAATCAAAATTTGCATACCTGCTGGAATCACAGAGTTACTGCAAAACCAAGTGTTAAGACCCTATTAGTCGTCTCTTACGATCATGCAAGGGTAAGACAGTGGTTCCAATTCTTTTCATACACAGATCGTCCCAGAACCACATGGGGCCTAAAATATAAGGAACTGAGTTACATTGAAATGAAAAAATAGCTGGAATTAATGTATTAGCTTGTCTAGCAGTTCTGCTGCTTATGTCAGAGAAATTCTAAAGTTAAATCAAAAGAATAGGTAGAGCTATTGGACTCACCCATGCGTCGGCGTCCCAATTTTGTTAAGTTTTTTAATGTAAGCTGGTATCTCAGTAACCTCTTGTTGGAATGGATTGAAACTTCACACACTTCTTCACTGTGATAAACTGACTTACATTGCACAGGTTCCATAAGTCTATTTTGCTTTTTTTTTTACAAAATTATACCCTTTTTTCGACTTAGAAATGTTTGGTTAATGTTTTATATGTAAGCTGGTATCTCAGTACCAACGAATGAGAATGGATTGAAACTCACACAATTGTCCATTGTCATGAGATGATATGCATTGTACAGGTTCCATAACCCTTTTTTGCAATTTTACAAAATTATGCCCCTTTTTCGACTTTAATATCCATTCAGTTGACAAGGCTGTTGAATAGTCGAGCGTTGCTGTCCTCTGACAGCTCAATTTACTTCATTTTATAAAAATTTGAGTTGCCAGCTCTCTGCTTCTGTTGTAAGGAACAATATATATATATATATATATATATATTATATATTTTAAAATGATGTAAAAACGTCTCACATAGATCTTTCTCAAGATTTTTTAAAAAATGGTTCAGCATAAATGACTCTGTTTTGGAAGACTGGTTGCTGGACTTGTTTGAAGGGGAAAATTGCTCTGTACTGAAAATTTGGTAGGGGCAGAGAGGGGAGGGGGCCTTGACCTCCTAGTGTCTGTGGAAAATGGGAATAACAAGATTTTTCATAAATATGTGACACTTGAAAATCTAATAGAAAATGTCTTAGAATGCACTTTTAAAATGATATAGCTAATGAAGTTATGTAGATCTACATAGAGTTTTGGTTGGAATAGGTAAAATAAAAAATTGTTGTATATATAGATATATCTTTATTTTTTGTTGCAAATTTTTGTCAAAAAATGGGGGAGGGGGGGAATAGGTGAACATACTTTTTGGAGAGTGGAATGGGGCCGAATTACTTTCAAAAAATGGCCGAAAAAAGTACTTGCATCTTTGGATTGATTTTAATTAAATTTATCCAGTAGCGTCCTTGTATCCCCTCCAAAGCATGGTCACTTTATCTAAAATTGTTTAATGTTGACCCAAAGATCTTTTAAGCTGGGCTATTTGAACAATAGGTAGAGCTATTTGACTCGCCCATGCATCTGCGTTGGCGTCTCATCCCGCGTTGGTTATGTTTTTGTATGTAAGCTGGTATCTCGGTATCCACTTGTGGTAATGGATTGAAATTTCACACACTTATTCCCTTACATGACATAACTTCCATAACTCTATTTTGGTTTTTTACAAAATTATGTCTCTCTTCATATAAGCAATTTTTGTAAAGTTTTTGTTTTGAAGCTGGTGTCTCAGTTCCCACAAATAGGAATAGATTGAAACTACTGTGATGATTTAACATGCAGTGCACAAGTTCCATAATTGATGACTCTGTTTTGCATTTTTAGCTCACCTGTCACATAGTGACAAGGTGAGCTTTTGTGATCGCCCTTCGTCCGTCGTCCGTCGGTCGTCTGTTCATAATTTCTTGTGAACACGATAGAGACTACATTTTGCAATCAACCTTAATCAAACTTGGCCACAAGTTGTATTGGCGTAATATCTCGGTTCCTTTCGAAAACTGGCCAGATTCCATAATGGGTTCGAATGTTATGGCCCCTTAAAGGAATTTTTAAAAAGTAATTTTAGGCTTTCGGTCATTTTTGTGTCAATTTTTAAGAAGCCCTGTGAAATTCCGATTATTTTCGAGAACAATTGTGAAAATCGTGATTAGTGACACGCTTGAATTCAGTGATCAAACAACAACTTGACTGAAAATAATTTAATTGCTAGAAGTGTATCAAAGATTATATAAATAATGTAGGTGGCACCAGAGGTGTAGTTATTATGAAGGAGTTGATTAATTCTTCACAACATGCTAGACAAGTAAATGTTTCATAGTTTCCTTGAGAAACAAAACTTCAGGACAGTAAGGAAACAAAATGAAAAAAAAAAAAAATTGCAGAGTGCAGAGCCTGTATTTATTTAATAAGTAGAAATTTTAAGCAATATCGGGCCATCATGGCCCTCTTGTTCTTATATTTTTACACTGAATCTAGAAAAATTGATGGGAACGTACAACCCGATATGTCGTACAGAGGTCCTTGAAAATCGCAAAAAGGTCCTGGAAATGTCCTTAAATTTCATAGACGAAAAAGTGTGGGAACCCTGATTGCTGTCCTCTGACATTATGTTAGTGTTCCGAGATTGTACATTGCTATGGTGATGAGTGATGACAGTACTACCCTGTAGTTAATACTGCAAATTGTCTGCTTTTGGTGCCACAATAGAATGCATATTTGTTACAAATTGCCTTGTTTTCAAGTCTGTTGGAACCACTGGTAATTAAAAAACTTTAGACAACACTTAATCTAATGACGTGGATATCAGTTAGAATCAATCAGAGATGTATTTGAGTACAGAAAAGTACAGAAAAGTGCAGAAAAGTGACAAAAACAAGCCAGATATAATGCTTATTTTGATATAAATGCATTATCCAATTGATATTATGGTAAGAAATAATTTACGCAAAATGTAACAAATAAATGCATTTCATATGGTTAACAGTTTGATTAAGTACTCTATATTCTAACAAGTTGTGTAGTTATGCTAATTATTTGTTCATATTGCCCTCATTAGATTCCCCCACAGTCTAAAACTCTTCATTTAATTGAAAATATTGTTCTTGCTATTAGCTTAATCTACAGTAGACATTTTTAGCTCGACTATTCGAAGAATATTGAGAGCTATTCTACTCGCGTCGGCATTGGCATTGGTAAAAGTTTTTATGAAATGGTAATATCTTATATACTATCAAAGATATTTACTTCAAACTTGGAACACTTTTTTATTATAACAGTCGCTACCTGTAGGCAAGAGTACTTAACTCTGGAAATTAGTTCAGATTTCGTAAAAGGCCGTGTTTTGTAAAATCTATTTGACGTGTGGCTTTGAAACTTTGAACACTTGTTTCTGATAAAAGTTTGTACCTGTAGGCAAGAGTACATAACTCTGTCAAATATTTTGGCTGAATTATGGCCCTTTTTGGACTTGGAAATTGGTTCCATTTTTGTTCAAGACCGCGTTTTGTCAAAACTATTTGACATGTGGCTTTGAAACTTTGAAATTTTACTTATCATCATGATTTTCTTCTGTAGGCAAGAATACATAACTCTTGTCAAGTATTTTGGCTGAATTATTGCCCTTTTTGGACTTGGAAATTGGTTCAGTTTTGTACATTTTGTCAAAACTATTTGACATGTGGCTTTGAAACTTTGAACACTTGTTTATTGTCATGATCTCCATCTGTAGGCAAGAGTACATAACTCTGTCAAGTATTTTGGCTGAATTATGGCCCTTTTTGGACTTGAAAATCAGTTGAATTTTTCATACCGGTCCATATTTTGCCTAACCTGTTTGTCATCTGGCTTTGAAACTTTGACCACTTGTTTACCATCATAGTCTACATATGTAGGCAAGATTACAAAACTAGGACATTTGTTTGTTTGTTTGTTTTGGGTTTAACGCCATTTTTCAACAGTAGTAAGTCATGTAACGGTGGGCAGGGAGGCATATAGTGATCGTCCTGTCCGTCCGTTCGTCCGTCCGTCCGTACGAGGTTAACCAAATGGGACCGTTTTGTCTAGCATCAATACCCCTTACTAGAATGACTTGATACTAATGCAGATGTAACCTGTGACCATTCCTCATCTTCAGACATCACCTGACTTCAGTTTGACCTTGACCTTGACCTCATTTTGGACTTAGGTTGCTTTATATGGGCCATCTCTTGGTTAACCAAATGGGACCGTTTCGTCTAGCATCAATACCGCGTACAAAAATGAATTGATACTAATACAGATGTAACCTGTGACCGTTCCTCATCTTCAAACATCACCTGACCTCAGTGTGACCTTGACCTCGTTTTGGACTTAGGTTGCTTTGTATCGACAAGGATGCCACCGGGGGCATCATGCGTTTATTGAACGCAGCTCCTTGTTTGACATAGAAGTTAGTTAAGTTTCGCATATTTTAACCCCATACTTCCATCAATTCTTCGAATAGTCTAGTCGAGCATGCTGTCAACAGATAGCTCTTGTTACATTAGGACTTCTACATCTTTTTAATATTTCCCTTTCACTGCAAGTTTTTGAAGTTAAGAGCTTTTGCTGTCTTTTAGCGCCATGTACATATTCTCCTAGAGGGGTTATTATCACATAAAACAATAGTGTAAGTTGAAATGCTGGTTGGCAAGCATTGTTTGATTCATAACTTCGACTTTCTGTTTAACAAAGCACACAAGTGCTTAGTTGGTTGCCAGGTCCAAAAACATTATTCTCCAATCCCTCTTCAACCTGCCAGTGCTAATTAAATATAAGTACAGCACAGTTTTGTGGTATTCTTAATCTTATTTTTAGCAGTATGTAAGTAAACAATCAGTACCATTTTGTTTTAATGTTAGCTATGTTTTTGTACTTTTAATAATGGAACAGTCTCTTATTTAGGTAATTTTGTTTTCAGTACGATAGTGGTTCATACCTAAATAAGGCAAAGTAAATCCTGCTTATTTCAGTAATCAGCACTCAGCAGATGAGTCTGTTAATTGAACTCTCAAATATCAAAATCAAATTATACCGTAAATAATTTTTTTTTTGTTTTGCATTATGTGCTTCGTGTAACGTTGTTTTTCTCTGGTTTCCAAGCCATGTCTTGTTCATATTTTGGACAAAATCTGCAATATCTTTAAATCAGTTGTTGAGTAGTTCATGGGAGACATGAACATTTCAGACCTGGCAATGAGCCCACCTGCGTAAGGAGAGCGCAGGTCTGGATTGCAGGGTCGTGAGTTCGATCCTCGGGCAAGGTGTATGTTCTCTGTTACGATTTCATAAAAGACATTGTGTCTGAAATCATAGGTCTTACACCTCTTATTCATGTGGAGAAGTTGACAGTTACTTGCGGAGAACAGGTGTGTACTGGTACAGAATCCAGGAACACTGGTTAGGTTAACTGACTGCCATTACATAACTAAAAGACAATAAAAAACTGCATTAAATCCAAAACAAACAAACTAACAAAAGACCTGGCAATGTACAGAGCATGTGTGACAGACCACTACATTGCAAAATCATTAAATTAGAGTTTATAATAGGTTACTGTTCTAGAAATAAATTTGCCATGTTAATAATTTATATTGCCAATGCAGAAGTTATAAGTATTAATCCCTCCGAGCTAGCAAAGTAGTCCTTGACAGCTTGGAAGGATACATCTGAAAGCAGTTTTCTGCCTTTGACTTACGGGTCGAAGTTGAAAGAAATCTGTTCATATTTGTGGAGAGCAAGTTAGTACTGGTATGAAATCCAGGAACACATCGTAGGCTGACTAAAAGTGATACATGTATTACACAAATATTTGTATTACTACATGTTTACTAAACAGAGAGAATTACTACTTATTAGGACCCCATTTTAGCCCCTTAGGAAACCTATATTTGATTGTACTATTGTGCTTATTACATTTTCGGATGCAGTAAGAACTGAAGTTTATGCAATATGATTTTCATTCATGTAAAAAAAATTGAGAAAAGGATGAAGGAAAAATACAAAGATTTGGTTGGCTACTTGTTCCAAGCCAGTATAATATTGACACAGAATTTTGGAATATTGCAGAGAGGAACTGGCCTTTTAACATCATTCTGAAACAGATTTTGGCATAATGTAAATGTATACAGTTCCAAAATAAAACGGTTTGGTCAATGTTGTGTATTCTTAATATTTTCAGGGGCCCAGGGGGATCCCAGCATGATGCTTCTTCTCCCTACAAGAGGTCCCGACCACAGAGTCCATCTGGCTCAAAGATGCGGCCTGGTCCGGCTTACTACCAGGACCCTAGATATGGAATGGCAGTGGCTGCTGTAGCTGCAGGATACAGCAGTATTTACAGAGATCCTTTCCAACCCACAGTAAGTAGCAGTATAATTATAAAACTTACCAGTATGACATTGTTGATATGCAGTGATCTTAAAAAGACAAACTAGGCAGTAATATCTCATCCTAATGTTTCTGCCTTCCAGCTTGGCTTATTCAGTTGACCGCTAATTTAATCACCCTAAGAGCTATTGTGATGACTCGCTGTCTGTTGGATGTTATGCATTAGTTCACACTTATTCAAAAGACATAACCCCTGAAACCACTTGATGGTTGTTAAAGTTACTTGGCCAGGATATTCCTTGCATGGTAAGTTACAAGAATTTATTCCATGCAGATCTTTGGTTGCCATGGCACTTAAAAAATCTTCTCAGAAACCACATTCTGGATTTCAAAATAATTTTATAGAAATATTCTTTGGGTAACCGTCTACCAAGATTGTTCAAGTTATTCTTCTTATTTGTCGAAAAATTTGACCACTAGAGGGTATGGTCACTTTTCCCAAAATGTACGAAGTGTGAATTTTGAAAACTGCTGGTCCTAGTTTCATGCAAATTTTTCTTGGGTGACTGACACAAAACCAAAATTGTTCAAGTTATTTCGATTTCTCAAAAATATTGGTGCCAGACTGTGTGGTCACTTCTTCCAGTATGTATGTAGGAGATCCATGTATATTGGAACTTTTAAAAATGACTTTTTAGCTCACCTGAGCTCAAAATGCCCGGGATGAGCTATTGTGATCACTCACCGTCTGTTATCCGTTGGGCGGTCCACGCTTTTCTTCAAACAACATCTCTGAAACTATGTGGTGGAAGACAATGAAACTTGTCCTGGATGTTCCTGAGGTGGCCTTTATCCATAGTTGTTCATGGCCCTCTTTTTAGCTCACCTGAGCGAAAGGCTCATGGTGAGCTTTTGTGACCGCTCATTGTCCGTCGTCCGTCCGTCAACAAGTTGTAAAAAAATCTTCTTCTTGAAAACCACTGGACAGAATTACACTAAACTTCACATGAATGATCCTTCGGTGGCCACCTTTCAAAATTATTCAAAGAATTGAATTCCATGCAGAACTCTGGTTGCCATGGCAACCAAAAGGAAAAACTTTAAAAATCTTCTTGTCCAAAACCACAGGGCCTAGGGCTTTGATATCTGGTGTGTAGCATCATCAAGTGGTCCTCTACCAGAATTGTCCAAATTATCCCCCTAGGGTCAAATTTGGCCCCGCCCGGGGGTTACATGGTTTATATAGACTTATATAGGGAAAATCTTCTTGTAGAAAACCACATGGCCTAGGGCTTTGATATTTGGTATGTAGCATCATCTAGTGGTCCTCTACCAAGATTATTCAAAGTATCCCCCTAGGGTCAAATATGGCCCCGCTCCGTGGGTCATCTGGTTTATATAGACTTATATAGGGAAAACTTTGAAAATCTTCTTGTACAAAACCACACGGCCTAGGGTTTGATATTTGGTATGTAGCATTATCTAGTGGTCCTCTACCAAGATTGTTCAAATTATCCCCCTAGGGTCAAATATGGCCCTGCCCGGGGGTCCGAAGCTTTACATAGACTTATATAGGAAAAAAGTTTAAAAATCTTCTTCTCTGAAACCACAACACTGAGACCTTTGATATTTGGTTTGTAGCATTGTCTTATGGTCCTCAACCAAAATTGTTCAAATTGTACCCCTTGGGTGAAAAGAGGCCCTGCCCTGGGGGTCCCAAGTTTTATTATAGGAAAAAACTTTAAAAATCTTCTTGTCTGAAACCATATGACCTAGGCTTTTGATATTTGGTATGATGCATTGTCTAGTAGTCCTCTACCAAAATTGTTCAAATTATGCCCCTGGGGTTAAAAGAGGCCCTGCCCTGGGGTCGCTTAGTTATTGTGTGAGTTGTATAGGAAAAAATACTTAAAAATTCACCTGATCCTGTTTTTATGACTGTTTAATTATAATTACCTGATGACCCCAAGTAATATGATGTCACTTGACAGTGACCTTGACCTACTGACCTACTTTCCTGCTTTTAGCTCACCTGTCACGAAGTGACAAGGTGAGCTATTGTGACCGCTTGATGTCCGTCGTGCGTCGTCCGTCGTCCGTCGTGCGTCAACAATTTGTAAAAAAATCTTCTTCTTGAAAACCACTGGGCAGAATTTCACCAAACTTCACAGGAATGATCATTTAGTGGCCCCCTTTCAAAATTGTTCAAAGAATTGAATTCCATGCAGAACTCTGGTTGCCATGGCAACCGAAAGGAAAAACTTTAAAAATCTTCTCCTCAAAAACCAGAAGCCCTAGAGCTTAGATATTTGGTGTGAAGCATTGCCTAGTAGACCTCTACCAAATTTGTTCAAATCATGACCCCCGAGTCAAAATTGACCCCGCCCCAGGGGTCACTTGATTTTACATAGGAAAATCTTAAAAAATCTTCTTCTTAAAAACCAGAAGACCTAGAGCTTAGATATTTGGTGTGAAGCATTGCCTAGTAGACCTCTACCAAATCTGCTCAAATCATGACCCCGGGATCAAAATTGACCCCGCCCCAGGGGTCACTTGATTTTACATAGGAAAATCTTCAAAAATTTTCTAAAAATAAACCAGAGGGCCTAGAGCTTAGATATTTCACTTGTAGCATTGCCTAGTGGACCTCAACAACATTTGTTCAAATCATGACCCCCGGGTTCAAAATTGACCCCTCCCCAGGGGTCACTTGATTTTACATAGGAAAATCTTCAAAAATTTTCTAAAAATAAACCAGAAGGTCTAGAGCTTAGATATTTCACTTGTAGCATTGCCTAGTGGACCTCAACAAAAAATTTTCAAATCATCTACCCCGGGGTTAAAATTGACCCCGCCCCAGGGGTCACTTGATTTTACATAGGAATATCTTAACAAAAATTTCTAAAAATTAACCAGAAGGCCTAGGTCTTAGATATTTGACATGTAGCATTGCCTAGTAGACTTCTACAAAATTTATTCAAATCATGACCCCTGGGGTCAAATTGACCCCGCCCCATGGGGTTACTTGATTGTACATAGAAAAATCTTCAACATTTTCTAAAAATAAACCAGAAGAGCTTAGATATTTGACCTGTAGCATTGCCTATTGGACCTCTACAAAAAATTTTCAAATCTTGACCCCCCCAGGGTCAAATTGACCCAGCCCCAGGGGTTACTTTATTCTATGTTACTATAAATAGCTTATTTTGTAACTTCTTTATTATTGGCCATAGGGAAAAACCGAGACCACTTTTCTGTGGTACAACATGGATGGTACCTCCAATTTTAGGTGTATTTTGACATATCTGTACTTTTAAGAAAATTTCAACTATATTTACTCATGATTCTTTTGATTGATCTTGATTATGATTTTTTGACCTTCCTGTCCTTAAGTGAATTGATAACAGGTGAGCGATATAGGGCCATTATGGCCCTCATGTTTAAGATACAGCCTTGAAGTTTTGATACACAGTTTTGCACACCAATCGTAAAACTGAATTTCATTGACCATGAATGTGACCTACTGACTTTCTTAATATTTTATTATCAGTTTGACATTTGAAACATGTAGCTCATATTACTCAGGTGAGCGATCCAGGGTCATCATGACCCTCTTGTTTTTAAATGCTTCCGTTTGACTGCAATATGGTTGAAAAATTGCTTACCAGACCGTCCAGACAATAGTATATGACTTAGTTTGCAGAAATGTTCCTTTGGTGATTTTCTACCAATGATAGCAGTTCCGATAGCCTAAAAGCCTGTGCTGCCATGCGCTGGCTTGTATTATGTTGAGGACCCTTTGAAAGATCATTGGAATTTGCATAATAATTTCACAGTGACCCTCTAACAAAACAGTGGAATCATGTTGAAAATCATCTTTTTTGGTATTAAGGGGAGATAATGTATAAGATAAGTTTTCAATCTTTTTGTAACAGTTGTTTCCCTTGAACTGTCAATGAACTTGTCAGTCTAATTTAAAAGTTAGTCATATTAGGTAAAAGTCATATTAAGTAAAATTCAGTTAACTCATGGTGTTTGGTCATGTGTTCTACATTCTTTCTTGTTGTATAGTTTAATTGTCAAATGTTAAGTACAGTTGAACCTGCTTCATTAATCACCTGTATTACATCTTTAGCAGCCATCTGCCTTGTGCATAGCCAGTTTGTGTGGCTCCTTTAGCTGGCTGGCTTGGCTGTTAACCTTTTTTTTTTCAAACCTTAATTCATTACTTATGCTTTCTAAAGGCATTTTCATTCTGGTCCACAATCTGGTTATAGAAATATTGATTTTCGTGTTGCCTTCAGTCTGACTGTCAAGTCTCAAATATTTTAGATATATGAATTTAGAAGAATTAACTACTAATTTCTGGATGAACAAGGATGAGAATTATTTTGTTGTTAGTAATTTATGTAGAAAATTGATTAATGCTGGTCTTATTGTTGGAGTTCACTATTTATCTAAGGTCACAAAGGTCAACGACCTGTTGCCCACAGCTGATAGTAATATTATTGGTCATGACCAGGGAGATTGGATAACAAAATTTTTGTTTT